>NC_057806.1:533246258-533546258 GCF_018294505.1 Triticum aestivum | reverse complement strand
TTCATCGCTCTGGTAAGGCATCCTGACATAGAGTTTTGACTCTTCTCTTCTCAAATTGCACTAAAAGTTTTTTTTAGGATCACGTGGGTATCTTGGAATCGTTCCGATGGTTTTATGATGAGAACATTGTCTTGGTGCCTCCTGTCAGGGGTTTAGTGGAAGTGTCCCGGGGAGTTGAGCTCTGAGGTGTTGTCGTCATAATTTTATCGTTGCAATTCTGGAATACCTGAGTTTAGTACGCCGACATCGAAAATCTCTTTTATGCAGTTCGTTGGTGAGATAACCTCGACGCCACCCAGTACTGGGGCGGGAGTTCGGGAGTATCGCCATAACTTGTATAACGGATGCTTTTCGAAGGTTGAGGTAGATGATTTCCGAAGGTTTCTTGGTTATGTGTTGAAGGATGGATACAGCTGGATGTAGGATTTGCTAGTTTTGGGTGAGATATTATGCTTCCCCTGTATCCCCAACACCTGATTGCATAACCGGAAAATTTCGGGAGATTCATAGGTGGGAATTCAAGTAGCTCTTAGGATATCTTTCCGACAGATGTATGATATGAAATTGGGGTTCGACGTCTAGTGGTCTGTCTATCCACGGTCGGTTTTACAGTGGTCTCGTTGTGTCTTAAAGAGTCCTTGGATATGCCGACTCAGGGATGCTTCGTATGTCATGTGCACTGCCTTGTACATGATGGTGTTGTACGATCGAGCCCGTGTAGGCCCCACCACGAAAACTTCAGACGAAATCTCTATCATATGTTTGTTCCGGCTTATTCTACAAGCCAATCCTTTGTTTTGTTTTGAGTTGTGGTATTCGAGTTGCTTCAATGTCAAATGTTGATTCCATACCTTCCCTAAGCGGTGTTCTCATACTCCGATGTGAATACCAATCCTTCTCGATCATTGAGTCTGTCATGTCAATCCTGTTCAACCGGTGTGTTTTCTCTTCAAGTGGATCCGATCATTTCAACATCAGTAAGATCAATGATCAGTTCTTCTCAACGGTATTTGTTTCATCCGTCTCCAAGTTGCCTTTGTTTTCCCACCCTCCCACCCTCTTTCTTCGAGGAATAAGATTTCTTAATCAAGTACCATCTTATTGGTGTGACATATCTCCATTCTTTTCAATCAATATCCTTATCCGATGATTCTCAAGAAGATGCCAACGGAGCTTCAAGTTCGTCATCCTTCACTCATTTTTCTTCTCCGGTGGTTTAAATTCAAGTGTTATTGATCATATCTTTCTCCTTGTTTCAAATACCTTTTCTTACCGGTGCACCTCTTTATCATTCACGCTCGTTATTCTATTGTTCCGGAGTGCTCAAGATATCTCAAAGATTCATGTTTTTCCACTCTACATCCGTTCAAGATCTTTCGAGGATGTCACCTCATTCAAGCCATTTAATTCAATCGGTGCAACCTCTCTTTCAAATCGTTCTACGGTGTTTCTTTTGAGTGGGCCCTAACCCACAGGTCATTTTCCAGGATCTTACCTGACTCTTCTTATTTCCCGGAGCTATACTAAATTATTTTCGAAGTTTGACGTAAGAACGATTTATTATTAGTCAAATGTCTTCTCCAAGATCTGTCAAAATCTTTTCATCGTTGGCTCAACTTTTCCATTCTTCATTCCGGAGTGTCTCAATAATTCTTGGTGATGTTTCTCGTCGTCATTCTCGGATTTTGAAGACCAAAGAAGAGTTTCTTTTTAATCTTGCTCCTTTCTCTTCAAGATTCGTGATTCTAGCTTGTTGCCATCCTCTCATAGTTGTTTCTGGATCATGAGAATTATTTTCACCTATCCGGAGCAAATTCAAGATTCTTTTTAGTTTGATTCTCCGGAGGCCATCTTTGCAAATATTATTCATTCCAGTCTTTAGTTATCATTCTCAAAATTTTACCGGGGCATCATTCAAATACTCTCTATTCAGTTCGTGATCCCCTCGTTCTCATGTATCTAGTTTGTCTCAAGTGTCTTCATTCATTTCATAATTCTTCCCGGTGTTTATTTATCTTTTCTTCGTTCTTTTTCAATTCTACCGGTGGTTCATTCAAGATTCTTCCTCCTTCGTGTATCATATCAATTTATTGGTTGTCTCAATTCTACCGGTGGTTCGTTGAAGACCTTCCCAAGCTTGCGCTATATCTCTCTTAATCCTTTCTACGAGAATAAGTAGTGTGCCAAATCCATTGTTTGTCATCAATTTAATTGGTGAAGGATACACATAACGTAATTCTTATTTTTGTTCATCCAAGTGATTAATTCCTTATTTCGGAGCCTCATCAAAAATTCTTGGTTTCACTTGTTTCATCTTTTCTTTTCCGGAGTTCCATGTTTTCCGCATTATATCATCACGGAGATCTATCGAAATTTTTGCAAGGATTCACCTTGTGTTTTTCAACTACCCTTTCTTTCCGTTTGATCATTCTTTTGTTACCGGAGTACTTCATCAAGGTTCTACATGATGGTTCATCAAGGTTTTATACTCCTTCTCGAAGTGTTCATCGAGATTCTTTTCTAAGAAGCTCAAGTTTTCTTCATATTGTAATCCGGAGTGCAATTCTTTCTTCCGTATCATTGGAGGTGGTTTTATGTCATTCTTTATAATTTGAGTTCATGTTTCATGATTCACATGTTGTTAATAATGAGATATTTTAAATCCATCAATCTCGTCATTGGAGTTATCTTGGGTTTATTTTCACCTAAAACTTTCCCTAAGGTTTGTTGCTATTAATGGTGATAATATATGACCCAAGTTCTTCTTTTATCCTCTCGGTGAAATAAGCTTCTCCTATCTTTGTTCATATCTATCCAATTCTTTTCCCGTGAGTGGCAGGCTGTCACCTCATAATTTGAGATATATTCCATAAGATCTTATCAAGCTTATTCTTTTCGTTGTTGGTTTGCCAACAACCCCGTTCTAGCATTTGTTGTAAGCGTGCTCTCTCAAGATCGTGTTTCCCTTCATTCATTCCATTCCATTCTTACTTTTGTTCCGGAGGCATTGTGATGTTGCTCTCTTCAACCCATCTTCTTGTTTTGTCAAGATTGTGTTCTTTTCATGCCTATCCACTTAACCGGAGTGTTGTGCCCTTTTGCTCAAGTTCTTTCCGCCTTATCAAGCTTTGCATCTCTTTTCAACCGGAATGCTTTCAACCTTCTTCTTCCTCGTTCCTCTTTCCTAACGGAGTGCTTTATACTTCGTTCATCTCTGTTGTATTTGTCTCGAGATGGCCTAACCTTTTCAAGGTTCTTTGGTTTCACTCGTTTATCAAAGAAGCAATTAGTTTTACCGTTTCTCTTCCTTTTCAGTTGTCCCTCCGGTGCCATTCTAGATCTCGGGACGAGATCCTCGCGTAGTGGTGGAGTGTTGTAACGCCCCGAGACCGATGTGCCAGGTGTCGTCCAGTTTTTCGCTGTGTTGCGTTGTCATTGCTTGCGTGTCATGCATTGCATATCATGTCATCATGTGCATTTCATTTGCATACGTGTTCGTCTCATGCATCCGAGCATTTTCCCCGTTGTCCGTGTTGCATTCCGGCGTTCCGTTCTCCGGTGTCCATTTCTACCTTTTTTCATGTGTGGGGATTAAACATATCCGGATTGGACCGAGACTTGCCATGCGGCCTTGGTTTACTACCGGTAGACCGCCTGTCAAGTTTCGTACCATTTGGACTTCGTTTGATACTCCAACGGTTAACCGAGGGACCGAAAAGGCCTCGTGTGTGTTGCAGCCCAATACCCCTCCAAAGTGAGCCAAAACCCACCTAAACCTTCTCCATCATCTAGAGCGTTCGATCACGATCGCGTGGCCGAAAACCGCCCCTCATTTGGACTCTCCTAGCTCCCTCTACCTATAAATATGTGCTCTCCTCCGAATTTTTCGCGCAGTCCAACCCTAGATCCAACTCCCTCCGCGCCGCCGGACATGTCCGCCCGCCGGCAGACGCGTCCATCTCGCCGGCCACCTCACTCCCACCAATGGGGAGCCACCACGTCAGCACGCCGCCCTTCTCCTCCACTCGCGCGCCGCCACCTCATCCCAGCCGCCTCCTCTCTCTCCTCCCCACCGCGCCGGCCCGCGGGGCCCGACGCAGGCCCGCGCGGGCCCAGATCCACCGCCGCCCGGGATCTCCGCCGCCCGCGCCCTGTTCTAGTCGCCGCCGCCTACGCCGCCCGACCCCGCCGCCGGCGAGCGCGCCCGCCGCGCCGCCCAGCTCCCGGCGACGCCGCGCCCCGCGCGCCACCCGAGGCTCCACCGCCATGCGCCATCACTCTCCTCGCCGCCGGCCGCCTCAGTCGACGTGCGCCACTACCTCGGTCGCCGACGTCCTCCGCCGCTACCTCGCCGGCGTCGTCCTCCAGCGAGCCCGCGTCTCCTTCTCCGTCACCGGCCACCACTCCATTGTCTTCTCCGGCGAACTCCGGCGAGATCTCGTCGGGATGGACGAGATCCACCACTCCCTTCATCCAAACGCACCCGCGCCAGATCCGGATCCCTCCGTCCCGCACGACTCCGTCCCGGGTTGACTTTCTCGGAGGGTATAATTTCAGTAAGTCCCGAAATTCTCAAATCCATGTGCCCATGTTCGTCGCATCGCAACTTTGCATCCGTAGATCCGATTCATGCATATAGCATATCAAAATGTTCGCCTCAGAGAGTACATCATTTCATTCCATTGCATCATTTTCATTTGAGTTCATCTTGATGCCCGAAATGCTGTTAGAAGAGAGCTACTTGAGTTAATTGTCAGATCTGCTACTCCATCTTAGACTTTTGTCATTTTTGCCATGATTATTGTGTGCATGATAAGCCCTGATGCTCTATATATGTTTTGTTAAGGGTTTTGGCATCTTTCCAGAGGTGCATCCCATGTATTTTTGTGATGTGTGTGGTGACTAGTGCAAGCTTGCAAAGTGAGGCACTCGGTAATTCTGTTTTTAGGGACTTAGTATTTTCACTAAGTCCTAGGATCGTTTATCTCATGATGCCATATGTTCATGTTGTTTCCTAGTGATCCGTGCATCTTTTGAGGATGATCAGTAAAGGAGTTTTGTTAATCTTGTAGTGCTCTATACATCCATGTCTTTGTTTGCAATTATGGAGCACCCTAGCTTGAGTCAATCAAGCTCTACTTTTGCTACTTTGTGAATCTGGGCAGATCGTCAACTTGTTTGAGATTTTGCCGGTGATGTTGTAGTTGATCCGTGCATGCTATGCCATTGTTCTTGACATGTCTAGCTTGCATTTTAGTGTTCTTGATAGATGTATGCTTGTCTTGCCATGACTTGATTCGTAGTGAGTGCATCGAGCTCGTAAACATGCCTACTTGAGTTATGTTTCAGCATGTGCCAGTTTTCACCAAGTCTGAAAACTGATTGTGTTTTTGCTATGTTCGCGTGCTTGTTAGTATATTTTCTGACCCCTTTTGGCTCAAGGTCACTAAGGGACTTTTGTTAAGCTATTTCAGTAGCTCCATGCCATGTTTTACTTTGTCATGTTTAGGTCCTATAGCATGTAGTTTTGTTGCTCTGAAGAGGGCTATCTGATCTAAAATTTCAGACAAGTGTTAATTTCACTAAGTCTGAGATCTGCTTACCATTTGCATTTTTGCCATGCTTGTTTGAACCTGTTAATGGATGAATTGGCCGTAGCTCAATGCTAGACTTTTGTTAAGAATCTTGAATGCATCCCAGCCATGTATTTTTTCATGTTTGGGTGCTGTAGCATGTTCATCTCATTGCATTTAGATGGCTACTTGCTGTAAATCGCAGACCGGTGTCATTTTTGAATCGCTTGCCATTTCCAAACCGTAACTCCGATTCCGGCGTTCTTTATATTGTTTTCAAGCGATTTCATCTCATCTTTCCAGTGGCACACTTGGATTTCCAAGTTAAGGCCAGGTCCATGCATTCCTTGTCAATCATGCATATGCATCGCATACCGCATCTCGCATATCATACCATGTTCTTGTGTTGGTTGTTTACTATGTTGTGTGCTTCTTTTCCGGTGTTTGCTTCTTCGGGTTGGTTCCGATAACGCCACGTTTGTGAGGACCCGTTCGTCTACGTTTCGTTTGTCTTCTTCATGGACTCGTTCTTCTTCCTTGCGGGATCTCAGGCAAGATGATCATACCCTCGAAATCACTTCTATCTTTGCTTGCTAGTTGCTCGCTCTTTTGCTATGCCTATGCTGTGATACCTTCCACTTGCTTATCATGCCTCCTATATTGTTGAACCAAGCCTCTAACCCACCTTGTCCTAGCAAACCGTTGATTGGCTATGTTACCGCTTTGCTCAGCCCCTCTTATAGCGTTGTTAGTTGCAGGTGAAGATTGAAGTTTGTTCCTTGTTGGAACATGGAGATGTTGTTCCTTGTTGGAACATGTTTTACTCGTTGGGATATCACTATATGTCTTATTTAATTAATGCATCTATATACTTGGTAAAGGGTGGAAGGCTTGGCCTTATGCCTGGTGTTTTGTTCCACTCTTGCCGCCCTAGTTTCCGTCATATCGGTGTTATGTTCCCGGATTTTGCGTCCCTTACGCGGTTGGGCTATAATGGGAACCCCTTGATAGTTCACCTTAAGTAAAGATTTTCCAGCAATGCCTAATATTGGTTTTACCATTCGCCACCTAGCCTTTTTCTTTCCCTTGAGTCGGCCGGCTCAAGGGTCATCATTATTTTCCCTTGAGTGTTGGTCCAACTGAGCGATGTCCGAGGCTACCAGGGGCAACTCTGGCCTGGCTTACCCAACGTCTTGCTCATCCGGTGTGCCCCTGAGAACGAGATATGTGCAGCTCCTATCGGGATTTGTCGGCACATCTGGGTGATGTTGCTGGTTTAGTTTTACCCTGTCAAAATGTCTTGTTGTACCGGGATACCGAGTCTGATCGGAATGTCTCGGGAGGAGGTCTATTCCTTCGTTGACCGTGAGAGCTTGTGATGGGCTAAGTTGGGACACCCCTGCAGGGATTTGAACTTTCGAAAGCCGTGCCCGCGGTTATGGGCAGATGGGAATTTGTTAACGTCCGGTTGTAGAAAACCTGAAGTCGACCTTAATTAAAATTGAATCAACCGCGTGTGTAACCGTGATGGTCTCTTTCCGGCGGGGTCCGGGAAGTGAACACGGTTGTTGGAGTTATGCTTGACGTAGGTTGTTATAGGATCACTTCTTGATCATACTTTTATCGACCGTGCTTTGCCTTCTCTTCTCGCCCTCTTTTGCGAATATGTTAGCCACCAGATATGCTAGTCGCTTGCTGCAGCTCCACCTCATACCTTTACCTTACCCATAAGCTTAAATAGTCTTGATCGCGAGGGCGCGAGATTGCTGAGTCCCCGTGGTTCACAGATACTTCCAAAACCAGCTTGCAGGTGCCGATGAGTCCGTGCAGATGACGCAACCAAGCTCAGGAGGAGCTCGATGAAGATCGTGTTCTTTATGTTGTTTCGTTCTAGTTGATCAGTAGTGGAGCCCAGTTGGGGTCGATCGGGAACTTTGTCGCATTTGGGGTTTTTCTTTTATTTTGGTTCCGTAGTCGGACCTTGAGTGTATTTGGATGATGTAATGCTTTATTCATGTAATTGCGTGAAGTGGCGATTGTAAGCCAACTATGTATCTCTTTCCTTATTATATTACATGGGTTGTGTGAAGATTACCTCACTTGCGACATATGCCTTCAATGCGATTATGCCTCTAAGTCGTGCCTCGACACGTTGGAGATATAGTCGCATCGAAGGTGTTACAGGGAACCTCTGCCCATCCAAGGGGAGGCCATGGAGGAGGAAGCACAAGGGGGAGAACCCCTCCTCCTCTCTCTTGGTGGCACCGGAGTGCCATCAAGAGGGGAATCATCGCCGCGGTGATCGTCTTCATCAACATCACCATCATCATCATCACCATCCTCATCTCTTTTACGCGGTTCACTCTCCCGCACCCCGCTGTAATCCCTACTTGAACATGGTGCTTTATGCCACATATTATGATCCAATGATGTGTTGCCATCCTATGATGTTTTGAGTAGATATCTTTTGTCTTTGGGTTGATTGATGATCTAGATTGGTACGAGTTGTATGTTTTATTTTGGTGCTGTCCTATGGTGCCCTCCGTGTCGCGCAAGCGTGAGGGATTCCCGCTGTAGGATGTTGCAATACGTTTATGATTCGCTTATAGTGGGTTCCGTGAGTGACTGAAACACAAACCCGAGTAAGGGAGTTGTTGCGTATGGGATAAAGAGGACTTGATGCTTTAATGCTATGGTTGGGTTTTACCTTAATGATCTTTAGTAGTTGTTGATGCTTGCTAGAGTTCCTATCATAAGTGCATATGATCCAAGAAGATAAAGTATGTTAGCCTATGCCTCTCCCTCATATGAAATTGCAATGACGACTATCGGTCTTGTTAACAATTGCCTAGGATAATTCCGCACACCGATCCACCATTATTCCACACTCGCTATTTATAATATTTAGTAATATATTCCAACTTTATGATAACAGCACCTACTTTTATATTTTAGCTCTCCGATATCATGCAAAGTTATACACTTCATACCCACAACATAGTTTTATTTCTCGTTGCTAGTTGGAAGCAAATGTTCAGTGTACGTAGAGTCATATCAGTGGCAGATAGGGCTTGAGAGAATATTGATCTTACCTTTAGCTCCTTGTGGGTTCGACACTCCATACTTATCACTTCCACCTTTGGAAATTGCTACGATGATTCCCCGCACTTGGGGATTATCAAGCTCTTTTCTAGCGCCGTTGCCGGGGGGCAATAGCGTGGGGTTGATATTCTCCTGTGTGCCTGTTTGCTTCCTTCATTAAGTAGATTTTGTTTTTTGCTTTTTGTTTATTTTTAGTTGTGGGTGAAACATAAAAAAATTAAAAGAATGAAAATACAAAAAAAAATATTGGCCTCTCATGCCTAAAAGGTTTTCAAAAAGAGAAGTGATTGGAAAGTTATGCATTGAAGAAGTGAGGGTCAACCTTGAGCACTCGTGTTCATGCTCACGGAAACAATGTAGAATTTTTCATGGAAGTTTCTCTATAATTAATTATCCTCTTATATATATATATAGGGAAAATACATCCTACCATTAGATGGTAGTTACCTTCGTCTTATTTGCCGTCCGATTGCTTGAGATCTGTGCGGTTCCTAACGGGTTGCGGGTAAAATAAAATAGGATTTTTTTTTCCTACTTGGATAATCAACTTCCGATTTTCTTGGGCTAGCCTCATATATCACTTGGCAGAGAAGATGCAACGAAGATCCCTTTATATCTCTCAAAGCTCTCTTTCTCTATCTCCATGTTTCACGGAAATCAAAGTCTACACGTGAAGTTGTATTAGAAAAATCATTAGATGCAAAAGGAGGTATGCGTAACGCATCTTTCTGTGATTTCTACACATGCATCATGCAAATTGATTGTTAATTGTTCCTAATTTTCATTCATATGCAGTGGCCGCCGGCAATTATAGCTGACTGGATTAGGCGCATGAATGGATGTTCCAAGGTACTAGTATTCATCTAGCAGACCCAATCTATAATGTTCTCCCTAATCGATTTCTAATATGAGCGAATCTTTTTGCGATCTACAGAACATGTCTGCCGTGCAAGGTTGCGATGCGCAATGACTGCCAATATAAGAGTGTTGTGGTGCAGCGATGGTGACAACGATGTACACGGTGGACGAGTGACTTCTCTATGTGGTAGCAGAGACAGCGATGTAGGCTCCACATCGTGGGCAGGTGACTGGCGTGGCGGCGGTGGTGACTGCGCCACAAGACTGTGTATGGCCGACATGTGATTGCTCCGGCGCGACAGCAGCGGCGACATCGAAGGCGACAATGTACAAATACTTGCACAGCACACTCCATCGTGAGATGACAATGTATGAGAAGGATATGATGGTTCAATCATAGGTTCAGCCGTTTAGGACCATGAATGTAATTGTACTATCGTTTTCATCAGCGTGATATGTATACTCCATTTACTGTACTATATGAGATATACGACATACTATCCTTTTTATGATACTCCATACTATTTTGTATATACTTTTTTCTACTATGAACTACTATTTACCAACTCCATACTATCTTAAAAAAATACCAACTCCATACTACTATATTCTTTTTGAAGGTTACTTCATACTATAGTTTTGGCTCTTGAGCATACTCCATACCTTTTTTTGTAACTTTTAGTATAAGGCGTTTCATACTCCATACTCCATACTATATTCGTTTTTGAAGGTTACTTAATATACTATATTTCTTGCTCTTGAGTATACTCCATACCTTTTTGTACACTTTTACTATGAAGCGCTTCATACTCCATACTCCATCTTAATATCAAGTATATATTCTAGGATTTATTTTTTGAGTATATAGTATGGACAATTAGAACACTGGGAATATACCATATATACACTATAAAGTTTTGGAGTAGATATAGAACTATGATCTCTTTGGAATTAAGGAGAATATATATAATAAGCATTTTCAGAACATCTTACGTAGATTGAATGGGCAGTATGTGTCCGCTAGGTTGTTTTAAAATCAATGTCTCCTAGTGGATAGCTATCTAGCACTTATCCATTGAGTGAGGTACGCCGCATGCGGCCATGAAATTAGTAGGTTGTTGCTAATCTATGGGCTGCCAAACATTTTTTAACTAAATAATTAAGGTAGAGTTGAACAATAACAGGTTTTTTGGTATCCACTAACCCAATTGGTGCTATGGTCTGAGGGACACGTGGAGGCCAAAGAATTAGGTGGTAACTACCACCACTGGTAGATAAAATTTGTCATATATATATATAGGGTCGTGATATTCGTCACCCTGGGTGAGGAATAGTTATTCTTCACCCCCCCTCTATTTTACCATCAATGCACCATAATTTTACGTTCCATAAGTTTTGTCTTATTTCCGACGCAAAAAGGGACCGTAAGAAAATATATAATCACCGTAAAAAATATTTTATGTTATGTAAAATTACAAACGTAAAAACATAGTCTAAAATACACATAAAAACTACAAATTTTCTTGTCTTATGACCTATATTTTTATTTTTCTTATGTCAAATTTTACGTAGTGAATCAATAGGAATGTAACTATTTGAATTCGAAACGTAATTTAATTATGAAATGATCGTAAGATTACCTCGGGTGAAGAATAATCCATTGTATTATCTATACCTACTAATAAAGCAAGGTGTGTTTCTCCAATTTTTTCATCCGTTCACCAGCACAAGATTTTTCTTCTATCCCAGGTGGTACTAAACTTTCGTAGGGGCAGAATTTCGTACGTGAGTCGAGCGTGTGGTGGCCCGGTAAAGTCAGCTTATTTTTTTCCTGCCTGCGCGGCAATAAATAAACTATTTGTCGCACAATGCGGCAAATAGTTCGAGCTACGTAAAGGGCCCCCAAGACTGGGCCGCCCATTTTTCTGTTTTCTATTTAAAATTTTCCTTTTTTCTTTCACTTTTTATTTTTTGTTTCTTTTTTTTCCCCATTCACATTTTATAAAGTCTATCTTTTACATTTTTTGGAAATTCGATAATTCTAAAGATGTTCCGAATTCCAATGAATTTTGAAAATTTCATAAAAAAGTTATGAGTTACAAAATTGTTTTCCTATTTTAAAAAATGTTTGAAATTTTTCAAAATTGTTCAAGATTTAGAAAATAACTTTGAAAAAAGTTCCATAATTCTCAAAATATTCATGTCTTCGTGATATGTTCAAAAATTGAAAATAGTGTTTGCATTAAAGAAACACATTTTATAAAATTCTATTGAATGTTCAAAACATGTTGACATTTTCAAAATTGTTCACAACTTTAAAAATGTTCGTATATTTATAAAATATTCATGTTTTAGAGAAATGTATGTGAATTTCATGAAATGTTCCATTCAAATTTTTTGTTCTTGATTTTTCCAAAAAAAAGTGTGGAATTTAAAAAAAAACAGTTCATAATTGTGAAAAAGTTCACGTTGCCAAATATATTCGGTAGTTCATTTTACGAATTCCAAAATTGTGTTCCTATTTGAGAAAAGTTTGCAATTTTTTTGTCATTCCTTTTTTGTCAAAATTTCAAACATTATTCACATTTTTTAAAAACAGTTTAGGGTTTTTTTCCAAATTTATTCAAAATTTAAAAACTGTTATAAATTTTAAAATATTCTAAAAGACAAATTAATTTTTGCATCAAAAACACATTTTCTAAATTTCTTCTAAATGTTCAAAACATGTTTCTATTTCCAAAAAGTGTTCACAAATTGGAAAAAATGTTGTATTTTCATAAAAGGTTCGTGCTTTTAAGAAATGTTTGTGAATTTCAAAAAATGTTTCATTCAAAATTTTTGCTTGTGTTTTTTTAATGTATGAAATTTTCAAAAGAAACTATTCATAATTTGGAAAATTGTTCACGTTGCCAAGTATATTTGGCAGTTCATAGCTATCATTTTTTGAAAAGTAAAAAAAATGTTTTGAATCTGACGTTGCATTGTATTCTTAAATATTCACGTTGACCATTGGTTAGCAGGACACATTTGTTTGAGTGGCTAGCAACATATGGTCGGGTCTTTGAGGTCGTGAGTTTGATCACTCCCATACTGGGCCCGCTCCGCATCCGGTGTATCGAGCTAAGTTGACTTGTTCAGAATAAGGGACACCATAAATTATTGAAGGTGGTAGCTTCTATGTGCCAATAAAGGAGAATATGTTGGTTAATTATAATTGAAATAAATTGTGGGCACGTGCCAATAAAAGAGAATATACCGGTTTGGCTCTAATTAAAGGGTGCCATGTTGAACTAGAGAATATATACATGTAGGGGTCTTGATCCATTCATATATTGAGCTAGAGGCATGTAATTTTAATATCTCGTTGCAACGCACGGGCATGTGTGCTAGTAAAAATAATGTGCCAAGCTTTGGTTTTAGGATGATTAGATTGCTTGTTTACTATGTGCAGAACAAAAACAGAAACTTTGGCTGTAGCGCGTGATTTTACATTTTTTACTGGAAAGTCAAATGGGTCTGAAACGTTTTGGACATTACTTCTGTACAAAATTTTTCAATTTTTCAAATTTATTTCATAATTTGTGGAGTTACAGAAGTTTACTAAACCTCCAGATTACTATAGACTGTCCTGTTTTAGACAGATTCTGTTTTTCGTGTGTTGTTTGCTTATTTTGATGCATCTATGGCTAGTATCCGAGGGTATGAACCATAGATAAGTTGGAATACAGTAGATATAGTTCTAATATGAAATTTGAATTAGTTTGAAACAATACCTAAAGGTAGTGATTTGCTTTATTGTACTAACGGATCTCACAAAGTTTTTGTTAAAGTTTTGTGTGGATGAAGTGTTCAAAGATCGAGGAGCTATCAACATGAGAAGAATAAAGAGAGGCAAGAGCTCAAGCTTGGGGATGCCCAAGGCGAACCCAAGTTAATATTCTAAGGATACTCAAGAATCTAAGCTTGGGGATGCCCCGGTTGGCATCCCATCTTTTTTCTTCAACAATTATCGGTAATACCTCGGTCTTTGTTTTGTTCACATGATTTGTGTCCTTTGTGTTTTTCTTTTTCTTTAAGAACCATGCTAGTATGATATGCCACTTCATCAATTTATAGAATACTTCATGTGCTTCACTTAAATCATTTAAGTATGATCTTATAGAATTGGTCTTTGAGCTTCACTTAAATCTTTTGAGTATGGTTTTATAGAATGCTTCGTGTGCTTCGCTTATACATTTTGAGCTTGGATATTGGTTAGTCTATATTAATTGTAGAACGCTCCATGAACTTCACTTATATCTTTTGGAGTATGAATAACACTATCATCTAAAGCGGGTTGGGAAGAGTGTCAACTTTAAGAACTAGTGATCCCGCTATTCCGAATGAGGATAATTTTGCTCATGTGGAGAGTAGTAAAATTTCTATGCTCGTAGATCATGAAAATAATGCTTTATGTGATGGTAATATTGTTGAAATCATTCATGATGCTACTGAAAATTATTATGAGGGAGGAATACATGCTTGTAGGAGTGCAATAATATCAAGTTTTCCTCTTTATGTGCTTAAAGCTTTGAAGCTATACTTGTTTTGCCTTCCTATGCTAGTTGATTCTTGTTCCCATATATTGTGTGCCCACAAAATCCCTAGGCATAGGAAGTGGGATAGGTTTAAATGTTCTAGTCATATTCTTCATGATGCTCTCTTTATGTTTCAATTCTTATCTTTTATATGAGCATCATTGAAATCATCATGCCTAGCTAAAAGGCATTAAAGAAAAGCTCTTACTCGGAGACAACCCAATATTTACCCTTATTGTTTTTGTGTGTTTACATGATTAAGCTACTGTAGTAATCATGTTTTATAGCTTTTGTTTCAATAAAGTGCCAAGTAAGACCTTTGGGAAGACTTGGGTGAAAGTTAATGTGATCTTACTGTAAAAAACAGAAACTTTGCACTCACGAGATTAACTGCCATTTTTACAGAAGAGTGCTTTGGTCCTGATTCTTTTTGTAGAAGATTAATAGACAAGTTCCTCACGTCCACCAATTTATTTCATAATTTTTTGAGTAGCATAAGTATGGTTGGTGTTCAGATCATTACAGACTGTTCTGTTTCTGACAGATTCTGTTTTGCATAGTTTGCTTGTTTTCAAGTTTCTATGGCTTATATTTCTCAATAAAAATTGTAGAAATGAGATGGTACAGTAGGAATTGTGTGAGAATAATTATGAGCCTTGTCTTTGATAGTACGAAAGTGAATGGTTTACTCTTTATCATACTAACCTATCTCATGAAGTTTCGTTAAGTTTTGTGTGATTGAAGTTTCCAAGCTTTGGGTGAGATATCGATATGAGGAGAATAAGGAGTGGAAAGACCCTAATATTGGGGATGCCCAAGGCACCCCAAGGTAATAATCAAGGAAGACTCAAGCGCCTAAGCTTGGGGATGCCCCGAAAGGCATCCCCTCTTTCGTCTTCAAAATTATCGGTATACCTTACTAAGAGCTATATTTTTATTCGTCACATGATATGTGTTTTGCTTGGAGCATATTTTAAATTTTACTTGTTGTTTGAATAAAATCATTGGATCTGAATTATTAAATGAAAAAGAATCCTCCCATGGCTAGTTAATTATTTGACTACTCAGTGTCCTTCACTATTATCTTTTGGAGTAGTTTGTCATTTACTCACGTGCTTCACGTATATCCTATGAGTAAATGGTTGAATAATTGAATATCATAAATCTGAGTTTATATATTTTTCATATGCTTATACCATGGGGAGTAATGACTTCACACATAATAAGTATAGGTAGTAAACTCATTGAAAGTTAGCAAACGTAGAATTGGTCATTTGAACAATTCATGAAAGAATATTGAAGGAGGAGAGATTTCACATATAAATATACTATCTTTGACATCTTTTGTAATTGTGAGCACTCATTAAAATATGACATGCTAAAAGGTTGATGTCGGACAAGGAAGACAACGTAATGGGTTATGTTTTCTTATATCCGAAATAAAGTATATTGTCTTGGATCATCCAACATGTTGAGCTTGCTTTTCCCCCTCATGCTAGCCAAATTCTTTGCACCAAGTAGAAATACTACTTATGCTTCCAAACATTCCTTAAACCAGTTTTGCCATGAGAGTCCACCATACCTACCTATGGATTGAGTAAGATCCTTCAAGTAAGTTGTCATCGGTGCATGCAATAAAAATTTCCCTCTAAATATGTACGATCTATTAATGTGGAGAAAATAATCTTTATACGATCTTGTGATGTGGAAGAAATAAAAGCGACAGGCTGCATAATAAAGGTCCATATCACAAGTGGAAATATAAAGTGGCGTTCTTTTGCATTAAGATTTTGTGCATCCAACCGTAAAAGCGCATGACAGCCTCTGCTTCCCTCTGCGAAGGGCCTATCTTTTACTTTTATCTTCTACCTTATGCAAGAGTCATGGTGATCTTCACCTTTCCTTTTTACATTTTATCCTTTGGCAAGCACATTGTGTTGGAAAGATCCTGATATATATATCCAATTGGATGTAAGTTATCATGAACTATTATTGTTGACATTACCCTTGAGGTAAAAGGTTGGGAGGCGAATCTATAAGCCCCTATCTTTCTCTGTGTCCGATTAAAACTTTGAACCCCTAAATATCATGTGAGTGTTAGCAATTGTGAAAGATTAAATGATAGTTGAGTATGTGGAGTTTGCTAAATCAAAGCTCTGACATAGATTCTTCCTGAAAATAAGATGAATTGCAATTGTTTGATGACTGAGAATATAGTTTGTTAGTTTCAAGAAAGTTTATGATCTATACTTTAACATGTGAATAGCTTGTTACTTGATGATGAAATGTTTTATGAAAATGAGCTACTGCTATGATATATAATGATGCTAGAAAAAGTGATTGGAATTATCATTGATGAAACTTATGCACTTGCTAGCATTCACACTTCATAAATTATTTCTGTTATCATTTACCTACTCGAGGATGAGCAGGAATTAAGCTTGGGGATGCTGATACATCTTCAACGTATCTATAATTTATGAAGTATTCATGCTATTATATTATCCATCTAGGATGTTTTATATGAATTTATATGCTATTTTATATGATTTTTGGGACTAACCTATTAACCTAGACCCCAGTGCCAGTTTCTGTTTTTTCGTTGTTTTTGGGTATCGCAGAAAAGGAAAACCAAATGGAGTCCAATTGACCTGAAACTTGACGGAGCTTATTTTTGAACCAGAAGAAGGCCAGGAGGTAAAAGAACTGGGCCAAAAGAGTCTCGGGATGCCCCCAAGGGTGGGGGGCGCGCCCACCCCCTGGGCGCGCCCCCTGCCTCGTGGACAGCCCGGAGACCCCCCGGCCTTGTTCCCGACTCCAACAACTCTTATATAACCCAAAACTTCCAGAAAGAAACCTAGATCGGGAGTTCCGCCGCCAGAAGCCTCCGTAGCAACCGAAAACCAATCTAGGCCCTCTCCGGCACCCTGCCGGAGGGGGCCATCATCACCGGAGGGATGGAGGAGGATCCCGGAGGGGCCATTATTGTCATGGAGGCCAAGGACCAGAGGGGGAATATCGGTGTCAAAACCGGCGGATCTCGGGTAGGGGGTCCCGAACTGTGCATCTAAGGCGAGTGGTAACAAGAGGCAGGGGACACGGTGTTTACCCAGGTTCGGGCCCTCTTGATGGAGGTAATACCCTACGTCCTGCTTGATTGTTCTTGATGATATGAGTATTACAAGAGTTAATCTACCACGAGATCGTAGAGGCTAAGGGCGTGTTTTGTTCGTGTCCTCGTCCGAACATGCCTGGCCTGAAGCCTTCCTGGAACTTGCCTGCACATTGTTTGGTTTGTATCCTGGAGAAAAAGGTGCTAGCCTGGCCTGGGCCATCGGGAGGGAAGGTTAGCCTGGTGAAAAGTTGCTGGCCTTGCTTAGCCTGGCCCAGGAAATTGAAACCGGACGCCTGGGTTCAGTAACCACAGCCGTCTGGGTCAAATAAAGCGATTTTTAGTACAGTTGTCAGATACTAGTACAACATCATCTATGTAACACTTTCTTTAGGCCATGTCCTCAGCCAAACACCATCTACCTAAGTGTACCTGACCAGGAAAAAATGGATAGATATCCAGGCTGCTCCCAGGCTGGACTTATTGCCAGGCAAAACGCCCAGGGATCGATCCAAGCTAGCCCTAAACCCTAGAAGCTAGCCTATGGTATGATTGTGTATTATCCTATGGACTAAACCCTCCGGTTTATATAGACACCGAAGAGGGCTAGGGTTACACAGAGTCGGTTACAAGGGAGGAGATCTACATATCCGTATTGCCAAGCTTGCCTTCCACACCAAGGAGAGTCCCATCTGGACACGGGACGAAGTCTTCAATCTTGCATCTTCATAGTCCAACAGTCCGGCCAAAGGATATAGTCCGGCTGTCCGGCGACCCCCTAATCCAGGACTCCCTGAGTAGCCCCAAACCAGGCTTCAATGACGACGAGTCTGGCGCGCAGATTGTCTTCGGCATTGCAAGGCGGGTTCTTCTCCAAATTCTGAATATCTGCTGAGTAGTGTCCGGCTCCCCATAAATGTTGCACTTCTCGGCTTCTGCGCCCAATAAGGGCTATCTTCCACGTGTCGACCGAATGCGAGGATCCATGGCATTTTTACATTCGCCACCCTAGCCATGTAAATAAACTATCTATTAAAGGGACGGGGATTCTTAGATCCAAACCACACCGCCCTCCCATGGCGAGTATCCATCGGAGTGCGCTCCGAAAAATCCATTCCAACATGGTCGGCCACCGTAACTCCTCCTACCGCTCCCGTAGCCCTAAGCCCGATGAATGGGAGAAGTGTTCCGTCCCGCACATCCAATTAGTAGAGTTGCAGACCCAGGGATTTCTCCCTCCGGCATATATGGTCCCCGTTCGAGCCGGGCTCACCACGTATAATGGCGGGGAGCAAGCGGAGAGCTTCCCCAATCCCTCCAAGGGGGAGCGGGTATTCCTTGTCCCTTATTTACTAAGGGGACTTGGATTTCCAGTCCATCTGTTCCTCCGTGGGCTCTTGGAGTTTTATGGCCTCCAGTTGCATAATTTCACCCCTGCTTCCATATTACACATCGCTGGTTATGTTGCCCTTTGCGAGCTGTTTCTGGGCTGCGAGGCTCATTTCGAGCTGTGGAAGAGGCTATTCTGCCTTGTGCCCCGTACACAGGAGGGGTCGCTATATCAAGTGGGTGGAGCCGAAAAATGGCGCATCGCCGGGACCGGATACCTGTCCGGTACCCCGAAGAAGACGTCCGAAGACTGGCCTTCGGAGTGGTTTTACATGGAGGACGTCCACCTTCCAGATCCTGTTTGGAGGGGTCTTCCCGAGTTCCACAATGCTCCTCTGAAGAAACGCCGAAGCTGGCACCCACGGAGCCCCCAGGAGGAAGATAACGGAGAAGTCCTTTACCTGTTGGTCCGTATTAAAGTGCTGGCTCAATCAGGATTGACAATAAACGAGGTTATGTCAATATGCATAATGCGGGGGGTGCAGCCACTTCAATATCGAGGGCACCCCTTGTGGTGCTTTAACGGGGAAGATGATGCCACCTGCTGCGGGCGTAAGGGACCAGACTCCGCTGCTGCTTTAGCAAAAATTCTGTCTGAGTTGTTCAAGGGAGAGGAAGAGGAGTTCATCCGTATTAAGCCATGGGATGGATTCTCCATGTACAACCCTCCAAGCTGGGTGAGCTGTCACTCTTTACTCCCAACCTTCCCGCATTGTTCGTCGTAAATACTCACCTTGCCATTTCACGGTAGGAACTGCGAAAAGCTGTAAGGGAGGTCAACAGCCCGCCTCCACAACCGGAGGACCCTGACCAGGCCCTCGATGCCGGACTAGAAGAGGATCCGGACATATTTGTGGAGCTGATAGACAACATGTTCTATCAATTGAGTTGCGATGACGCCATGGTGGCCATCATAGCCGACTATCCTGGGCTACTCCCTGCATCGCAGGTAAGGGAAAACCTGAGTCCCAACTTCCGAGAAGGATCCCCTTTTATGCACTTCACCTACCGTACACATATGGTGTTTTACAGGGAAGGCCTTCGGGACGCCACGCCGAACCCGCAGTGACTCGCCAACAAGGGGCACCGAAGCCGGGTAGGCCAAAAAGGAAGGCGGTCAGGACTGAGACGTCGACGCAGATGTATGATACAAAACCTCGCTCCGTGGTTGTCGTCTTTCTTTAAAATATAATGACGTCCATGTTTCCTAATAGGAAAAACGCTCGCCGAACTATATCCGGAGAGGCTGCCGATCACGCCTCCACCAGTCGGGCTCCAGGGCCGGACATAGAGGCGGAAGCTAACACGGGGTGGACGCCGGATGCTCCTCCTATAGAGGATGCAGACAGACTATCTGCTACAAATTCCAAAGTGGAGAGCGCCATGAATCACAAGCGTCGCCCGGCCGTACTCCGTGACGCTTGTTTCTCCCAAGAGGCGTTCGATGCCTTCAACTCAAGAGACGCGTACATCTGTGCTGCTCAAAATGGTCTTGCCAGAGCCACGGACCAGTATGTAAAGGATATATGGGTAGGAAAATCTGACGATTATATATATCAGTAGCCCCTGAGACTTGAAACAGTTGACACGACTGATTTAAGGATCATTAATTGTGCAGGTTCTTACAGGGAAGAATGCCCAATTGTCTCAAGAGCTGGAAGAGTGCAAAGCCCAACTATAGGCCGCGGTGGCTGCGTTGAAGGAGTCCGAGAAGGCCCCCTCTGGTAACAGTTGCTTCCGTTGCAAAGAGTTACCGGTATCAGATAGTATGCGGCATGCATGCAAATCTAACATTAGATATTTCAGATGACCCCGGAGTGAATCCGTAGGCCGTGCCAGGGGATGCGCAACGTGCTAATCGACAGCTAAATGCTGGTGAGCGCGTGCTTACGCGGGTCAGGCAGGAGAAAAATAATCTCCAGGATGCCAATATCCGGCTGGGCGTGGAACTGAAAGACGTCCGAGCCCAGCTTGCGGACTCCGTGAAGGAGAATAAGCGGCTTCGACGCGGCATTTTTAGTAAGTGCTTGAACAAACTTTTGAAGGAGTTCGGCGAAGAAGCCGGCTAACAGAGTTATGTCTGCGGTATGCTGACGGGTCGTTCCGCGGAGGAGATGCCCGGGTCTGCGGGTGATCTTCTACCAGAGCTCTCACAACTGCACGAACAAGTTCGGCAGGTGATGCAGGGTATTGCCCAAGCCTTGTGGCCATCCGCGTCCCCGCCAGGAGGCATGAGGGAGCTTACAGAGAAGCTCAAGGGAGCGCGGCGGCGCTTTCGATTATGGAAGATGTCAGCCTTCTGACAAGGTGCAAGGGAAGCCTGGGCTATGGTGAAGACGCAATATACCAAAGCTGACCCAAACCACATGGCCGAGGTCGGACCTATGGGGCCTGATGGGAAAGAGAACCCCGTCAGTTTGGTGTATGACCAAGTAGAATTAGCCGCAAAGTATTCCCAATAGGATTGTAGGCTAGACAGCCTGTTGGATGGTAGAGAAGAAGAATTTAATCAGTCTTAGTGATTGTGTACTTCAAGTGACATATATAATGTCCCTAGCCAGATTGTAAATCATTTGTCATGGCGGACCTTTTCGCTTCGACCTCTGGACCCGATAGTCTGGAGTGTATCCGAATGCCCACTCCGTTATGTAAAAACAGGGGTATGCATGGAAACTAGGCGTAGGGGTCATAAGTTCTTGAACAGACAAGTACCCAACTAGCTATGTTATATTACATGGATAGTAAGAAACATCTTCCAGGGAGAATAGTTACGTTAAGGGTTCCTTTCCTTGGGTACGCATGCCCTAATGTGCATGTACGAACTGCGAAAAGAGACGCAAGCTATAAAAATCTGGGGGCATGTGTCAAATTAAATAAAAGTCATAAAGTCATCTTTTGTTCACTGACTGAATATTCCCTTAAGAACGCTAGCTTTTGGCTTCACCCAGTATGAGGTACACATCTGGCTGACCCGGTAGTAACAATCGCAGAGATGCTCCTCTTATGCCCTAGCCGAATTAACGGGAACATAGGGCATAAATACAAGAGCCAGGCAACCCAGCTTGTCCAAAACTTAAGTCATATCGATGCATATAATGGCGAAAAAAGGTACATGCGGAAGAATAACACATGTGTGGGGCATAAAGCATAGAAAAATAGTTATATTAAGCTTCTGTATAAGAAGCCCCCAGGTATAATGAGCGCGGTTAGCGCGTCAAGATTGTGTAACCAAGACACAAGTTTAGCCTTTTAAGGCCTTGAGGAGAATAAAATGAGAGAAGGAGAGAGAAGACAGATAATTGATATGCAAAAAATTGACAGAGGTAAGGAGACAAACATATAGTCCGACACTAGGTGTAGAATCTTTGGAGTCTAGCAGCATTCCATGGGTTTGGCTCGAGTCGATTGTATGTTGCATCCCGCAGATGGTACGCTCCACCGGGTAGAACCTAGTCAATAATGAAGGGACCTTCCCATTTGGGCTTGAGCTTGTTCTTTTTCTTCTCCGGCAGGCGTAGAACTAGTTTGCCAACGTTATAGGTTTTGGCCCGTACTTCTCTGCTTTGATACCTTCGAGCCTGTTGCTGATAGAATGCGGAACGGGCATTTGCCATGTCGTGCTCCTCCTCCAGGGTGTTGATAACCCACAAGTATAGGGGATCGCAACAGTTTTCGATAAGTAAGAGTGTCGAACCCAACGAGGAGCTAAAGGTAGAACAAATATTCCCTCAAGTTCTATCAACCACCGATACAACTCTACGCATGCTTGACGTTCGCTTTACCTAGAACAAGTATGAAACTAGAAGTACTTTGTAGGTGTTCTTAGATAGGTTTGCAAGATAATAAAGAGTACGTAAATAAAAAGTAGGGGCTGTTTAGATAAAGAAACAATAAAGTAAATATAGCGAGTGTGGAAAAGTGGTGGTAGGAGTTGCGAAATTGCCCCTAAGCAATTGACTACTTTACTAGACCGATAGCAAGTATTATGTGGGAGAGGCCACTGCTAGCATGTCATCCCTGACTTGGAATTCTATGCACTTATGATTGGAACTATTAGCAAGCATCCGCAACTACTAATGTTCATTAAGGTAAAACCCAACCATAGCATTAAGATATATTGGTCCCCCTTCAATCCCGTATGCATCAATTTCTATGCTAGGTTGAAGCTTCTGTCACTCTTGCCCTCCAATACATAGTCCTATCAACATACAACTAACCCTAGGGTGTGATCCACACGTGCAATCATATGATGGGCACCAAAGGACAACAACATAACCACAAGCAAATTAAATCAATCATAGAAATTCATCAACCACCAATAGGACAACGAAAATCTACTCAGACATCATAGAATGGCAACACATCATTGGATAATAATATGAAGCATAAAGCACCATGTTCAAGTAGAGGGTACAGCGGGTTGCGGGAGAGTGGACCGCTATAGATAGAGGGGGGAGGTGATGGAGATGTTGGTGAAGATGGCGGAGGTGTTGGTGTAGATCGCGGTGATGATGATGGCCCCCGGCGGCACTCCGGTGCCACCGGAAGCGAGGGGGAGAGAGCCCCCCTCCTTCTTCTTCTTCCTTGACCTCCTCCCTAGATGGGAGAAGGGTTTCCCCTCTGTTCCATGGCCTCCACGGCACAGGAGGGGCGAGAGCCCCTCCGAGATTGGATCTGTCTCTCTGTCTCTCTCTCTGTTTCTGTGTTCTCAGATTCTTCCCTTTCGCCGTTTCTTATATTCCCGGAGATCCGTAACTCCGATTGGGCTGAAATTTTGACACGATCTCTATCCGGATATTAGCTTTCTTGCAGAGAAAGAAGGGCAGCAACTGCCTTATGGGGTGGCCACGAGGGTCAGGGGCGCGCCTGCCTCCCCAGGGCGCGCCCCCTACCTCGTGGGTCCCTCGAGCATCGTCTCACGTGGATTTTTCTTCCCAAAAATCATATATATTCCAAAAAAATCTCCGTCAGTTTTTATTCCGTTTGGACTCCGTTTATTATGGATATTCTGCGAAACAAAAAACATGCAACAAACAGGAACTGGCACTGGGCACTGGATCAATATGTTAGTCGCAAAAATAGTATAAAAAGTTGCCAAAAGTATATGAAAGTTGAATAATATTGGCATGGAACAATCAAAAATTATAGATACGACAGAGACATATCAACATCCCCAAGCTTAATTCCTGCTCATCCTCGAGTAGGTAAATGATAAAAAGATAATTTTTGATGTGGAATGCTACCTGGCATAATCTTGATCACATATCTAATCATGGCATGAATATTAAGACACGAGTGATTCAAAGAAATAGTCTATCATTTGGCATAAAAACAATAATACTTCAAGCCTACTAATAAAGCAATCATGTCTTTTCAAAATAACATGGCCAAAGAAAGTTATCCCTACAAAATCATATAGTCTGGCTATGCTCCATCTTCACCACACAAAATACTCACATCATGCACAACCCCGATTACAAGCCAAGCAATTGTTTCATACTTTTGACGTTCTCAAACCTTTTCAACCTTCATGCAATACATGAGCGTGAGCCATGGACATAGCACTATAGGTTGAATAGAATGGTGGTTGTGGAGAAGACAAAAAGGAGAAGATAGTCTCACATCAACTAGGCGTATCAACAGGCTATGGAGACGCCCATCAATAGATATCAATGTGAGTGAGTAGGGATTGCCATGCAACAGATGCACTAGAGCTATAAGTATATGAAAGCTCTAACTGAAACTAAGTGGGTGTGCATCCAACTTGCTTGCTCATGAAGACCTAGGGCATTTGAGGAAGCCCATCGTTGGAATATACAAGCCAAGTTCTATAATGAAAATTCCCACTAGTATATGAAAGTGATAACTCAAGAGACTCTCTATATGAAGAACATGGCGCTACTTTGAAGCACAAGTGTGGAAAAAGGATAGTTGTAGCGACCCGACCTCAAACGGTCAAGCCTCTGTGTATCCGTGCCATCCCTAGATCGGTATGCTGGCAAACAGTACATCAATGTATATATCAAAGTGCAATCACATGTATAAATAACGTACTAGTAAGATGCCCATGCATTGCACGGAATAACTATGCATGTGTTCAGATTGACGTATGTCGGGTCATCCCATGTATGTTATCAATATGCTTTTCCAAATATTCAATTATGTTCCCAAGCTTACATACATCCAAATGAATAGTAAATGCAAACAATATAGAATTTTTCAGTATTACACACACGCACATACACACACCATACGGGCTGGGCATTAGCCACCCAAACCTAATACACACACGCACATACACACACCATAGGGGCTGAGCATTAGCCACCCAAACCCAACATGCGTAAACAACTACTCCCTACATCATCCTTGGTAACATGAACAAGAGCATCGTCAACCAGTAACCTGACAAACTGCAGTTAACTCTCATACAGAAAAAAAAGATATTGTACACAGAATCCCAAAATAGACCAACACAGGAGAGCACAAAAAGGATGACGACGACTACATCACTAGTCTCATGACCATGGGGTTCCAGCCATGTCGACGCCCATACACTTCCTGCACCACCATCACCAGCTTGCTAGATCTATGTCACAACAGTCCTCAAAGAGCTCCTTTCTGCAAGGTTGCTCAAGATGTTAGGAACTGACAAACACACAAAACTACATTGTTTGGATCCCCAGGACCTTCTTTTAGTCGTTTGCTCAAAACCATCTATGCTAACAATGTTGGCCCTCGAGCTCTGGCTTCATCCATCTTCTCACCTAAAATGAAATAAGGTAATCAGTACTGCATATATATATATATATAATGGTCTGTAGTATATTTAGACAAACGAAAAAACAAGGAGCTTGTAGAGGGTATGTACTCTGTAGTATATTTAGGCAAAGGAAAAAACATTGAACAACACTTGTACATTTTGTACGGAAGCAAAGAAACAAATTGTTAAGTAAAAGATGTTTTTGAATCATATGTATTTAGAAGGGGTGAGTCCACATGCATGTAGATACAAAAATATTAGTATTGGACTACTTGTAACTTTGTCACATCAACCAGGTTTCTGCGAAGAAAAACAAAATGCCAATAACAGACAGAAAGGAAACAAATATTCAGGGTGTGCCCTGAAAATTGGATGTGGAGCTACCAACCAAATGAAATGCGTTGATGACAAAGCAACCTGCTGTCGGCATTGTTTGAATTATTATTATTATTTTTAACAATGGGAGTAACAAAGGAAACTACTAAAAACAATTCAAACACACATATAATTGTTGTTACAAAAAATCATGAACACTAAAGCAAGTATCTAAGTTGTCTTTCCGTAAATCCTCCACATGACCCTAGTTAGATAGATATAATTTTTACGGCAACCAAATTGTACTTGAGTGATTTATACCTTGGACTACATGCTGAGAACTTCTTTGTAGACTATGTTCTTTGTAATATTTGCAGTGGAGTTGGACTGGACTTCCTTTTTTTTACCCGGTACAGTAAGAATCTTCATATTACTTCTAGATGTAGCTCTAGAAAGAGCAACATAGAGCTGCCCGTGTGAAAATACCGGTTCAGGGAGGTATACAACATTTGGTATAGTTTGTCCTTGTGCCTTGTTAATGGTCATAGCAAAGCTAAGTCTAACTGGAAACTGCTTCCTCTTGAACCTAAATGGAAACATCTCATCGTCTAATGGGCAAAGAGGAATTTGAGGAAGGAACACCCTCTTGCCAGCATGCTGGCCCAACACAATCTCAGCATCTATTGCATTCCTCATGAATCCTCGGACAATCAACCTCGTCCCATTGCACAAACCACTCGCTGGGTCAATGTTGCGTAACAATATAATAGGGCAATTAATTTTTAGCTTTAGGATATGGGGAGGTAGCCCATTAGGTGTTAATGAATTCAAGAATTCTGCAGGGTAGTAGTTGTGTGGATCATCCTCCGCGTGATCAAAACTATAGTATATCATTTCCTCCCCAGGAAACCTCTCAATCATTTTCATGTTAATCTTGTCAACGTACTCATTCCGAGTTGACAAAATTTCTCGGGACGTTATGTAATTTCGATCCAAGAGGTTTTCTTTTAGGGTCATCTGGAAAACACTTTCAATAAGCTTATCAATATCAGTGGCGTCGCTGGTGTATGGTACACAAATCTCATCTGGAAGCCGTATGTAATCATCATCCACGGTATCTTCAGTGCCATTCCCAACATGAAGAAGGTAATCAACAAACCATGGATTGCTCTGAGCCCTCATATTACGAACAAGTCTTAGTTGTCTCATATTCTCCCAAAGGTAAGACTTACGCAGCGTCACGTCAGTTATTTGGGACCTTGTTCCCTTACGAACAACAGGAAGCACTTGTCTGAAGTCTCCCCCAAACACAATTGTCTTTCCACCAAACGGCAGGTCAGGTCGAGCCATGATGTCCCTCATGCTATTGTCAAGGGCCTCGACCGCCTGCCGCTTTGTCATGGAGGCCTCGTCCCAAATTATGAAGGACGCCCTCATAAGAAGCTTAGTTGTCCCACTTTGCTTGGTGAAACTGCAGACCCCACCGTCTTCGGTGTTCAATGGTATTTTAAACCTTGAGTGTGCAATCCTCCCTCCAGGGAAGATGGATGCAGCAACGCCTGATGTCGCTGTTGCAATAGCTATTTTACCCTCGGCACGTACTTTTGCAAGTAGTGCTTTGTACAGATAAGTATTTCCCGTGCCTCTGGGTCCATCAACAAAGAACACACCTCCTTGGCCACTATTGATGGTCGCAAGTATCTCATCATATGCATATCTCTGTTCTGGGTTTAGGAAAGATGACAAGCCAAGGTGTTCTGGGTCCACCTCTATCTTGGACTCCTCTATGATCTCCCTAGACTCATTATCCGAGGCATCATATGACTTGTCAATTTCTGGGAGAGGGAATGATGATATGTCCTTACCCATCGATTCAAGCATATTCTTTATATCTAATAATGCCATCTGCTCAACTGCATGGGGGCACATTTGTGTTAGTCGATAGTCTTCTGTCATAGCTTCCATGTGTCTGTCCCATAGGCCACGCACATTGCTGGGTTCACAAAAGACCAATATAGTGGCAAATAGCCTCTGAAGGGAAGATGGCATATAAAAAACCTTAGCCTCATCAAGACACTCGTTGATAGTATTATCTGACTCGATAACACCCCTCCTTTCAGCAGCTTCATGGAATGTCGAGTAAACAATACGATCCATTGTTCTAAGGTCTTGGAAGGATGTAGAACCCGTGACATGGTTTAGAAGCACTCTAAGATAATACCTCTCCCCTTCAGCTGGATGTGCAGACACAATTCTCCCAATCTGTGTGCGTTCATCCCTCCTTTTCCAATACTTTCCACCTGACATCCAAACAAAATAAGATGGGAAATCCTTATATAAAATTCCTCGAGCCAACTCATATTTCTTGTTTGCCTCAAAATACTCAGTTAGCATGGTCTTGGAAGCTCCTTCTTGAGAGAGGACATCATTCAGATTTGCACCCGCTGGAAACGACACCATGTGCATATTAGGGAGGTGGAGTTGGAGTTGTCTAACAGATGGAAATATCTGACTAAGGTCAAAACCATATATCCTCCATAATGCTTCTGGTGGAGTAACCCACCTGGAATCTCGGTATTGCTTTATCTCATCAATGTTCCTATCACTATCCACCTCATCGATAGAAACAGATGCTCGATCATGCCCCTTATATATGTATTTAAAGAGGTACTTTACAGCTTTTATGCTTGAGCAAACCTCGACATTGATGTGGCAATTATACCTTCTTAGTAGGTAAGGATTATATGGAACAACCCACCTATTGTCTAACTCTTGGCCACGTACCTTTGCACGGCGTCCATCATCTCTCCTCCTATATATGGGATATGAGTCCTTTCCCTGAAGGGTTGACACATTAAATGGTCGTGGATAATAGTTCTTGCAACTACCTTTCTGCATGCACACGTTCTTGGGGTTTAGGACTCCACACGGACCATGCATCATGTGCTTCACGACCATTTTGTACAACTCAGGATACTTGGATTTGTCTGGCAATTCAGCAGATATGAGACAGTCATATTGCTCTGAGCATGTTAGCTTGTACCTCCCCTCCATGATTAGGAGGAAATGAGCATGTGGTAGACCTCTTTTCTGGAACTCAACTACATACACATATGCTGCTACCTTACCAAGAATGTGCCTTTTAAAAAGTTGTATCTTGAGGTCTTCCAACTTTGCTCGAAATACTCGTACAATAAGATTAGGACGATCCTGTGGGGTTTATCCAGGCTCTAGCTCACTAATTATTTCATCCCAATTAGGGTTGCAAGTCATGGTTAAAAAAATATCTGGCTTCCCATACTTTTTTTTGACCATGAAGACTGCAGGGCTTACACCCCACAACATTTTATTATATAAAAAAACAAACACATACAGGGTTTACATACTTTTGCACCAAGGTCATGGCATCAAGGTATCTTCGTCTCCTATCTCTTCTTCCCCCAATAAATGATGAAGGAACTATAGTCCATTTGCCCACTTCATCCGCATGGTTTTCCCCAGCTTGAAGGCTATCGACAACACCTTGGCATAGATCAGCACGTATTTGTTTCTAGTGTTTTTTATATAGTCCAATCTTGAGCTTTCAACCTTGATGTACATATCAACCACATATTGTTGGAATAGTCCTTTACCGTATAGCATGGTGTTAAATACACCACGATGCATTTGAAACTTGTAGCAATAGTAGTCTCTAATGGATACGCATAATCGACTATTTTTATATGAACCTATAAAATGAGAGATAACAAAAGGACAATATTGGGAATCAGGAAAAGTGAGTACAATGAGGATAAACAACATTAACACATGTTATTTTCGTTATATGAATTACCTAGACTCTGTCGACCACTGCGACGGGACTGAAGCATCTCATTCAAGCTGACACCATTCTTTGGGATTTCAGGATGCCAACCAATCTCCCCTCTTGGGAAGAATAAAGGGTAAGACAACGTATCATAACATCCATAATATGGTTGGATGCTATATCTCTTGTTGTCGTTGCCGAACAATACTATGCTACGCTCAAAGTACTTACAGAGTTCACTACCCTCAACCCAAATAGCTGCAACCTCTGATGATATAGGCACATTATACCTCCGTTGGTCCAACCTCATGTCGGTGTTCAGTTCAATACGGTATTCCTCAAGGTCATCGACTCCACCTAGATTCCTGAACGTTTCAGAATAAGGATTATCCTTCAGGATGTCAACAAGCCTTTGAATGACATCTCGGTCTAGGTTCGGGGAGCACTGAAACCTATGTTGTAAACCGGGATCGTCATCATAGAAGTAGAGTTCCAAATGCTTTGGCCCATCTTGAGTTGGACCAAATGAGAAGATGTTGTGGTAAATCTGACCGTGAGCTCGAAACATATAGACTCCTGACTTCATGTTTGTGTATCTGTTGTCCAGACTGACTCCAAGGGTAGTGAATGAAAAGTGTCCATTGAAGTATCGAATGTTATCCCTAAAATGCACGGCATTGGGATCTGAACTTGTGTATAGCATTTTAAGTTCCAAGGGTGGTTCTAAGTGTGCCAACTTAACTTTTCCAGACCGGCAACAAAATCCATTTGTCTCATACTGGAACCTCTTTGCACCACAATGCTTGCAATCAGGTTTAGGTGCCAGCGTGTGAGTACTTACAGGTATATTCTCGTAGACACGATCATATGGATCAGGAACTGCTGTAAATGCATCCATCATGTCATCACAGTCTTCATCATCGCCTACATATACATGAGATGAATAGTGTTATATAGGTCTTGCAGTTTTTGTGCAATACATGTAGGGAAGTAAGGCATCCACGACAATGGCAATACCTCTGCCAGCAAATATGAAGTACTCATCATCTTCTTCTTCAGACTGATTATCGTCCGCAACAAAGCTTTCTGTTGGGGAACCTAGACATATGAAGCCATTGGGAGCCAATAATGAATTGTCCATTCTAAGTTATAAGGATGGTTCTGAATGTGTGTTATAATATAATCAGTAATGAAAAGAAGGCATCCACACCATAAGCATACCTGTGTTAGTGAAAAATCTGTGATCCTCTTCCACCGCTTCAGGTATGCTTTCAAGATTACCTGTTATTTCAATGATAGTGTAAAATACCGGCTCAACCTTTGAAAAAATTATAATATAATCAGTAATGAAAAGAAGGCATCCACACCATAAGCATACCTGTGTTAGTGAAAACTATGTGATCCTGTTCCACCGCTTTAGGTATGCTTTCAAGATTACCTGTTATTTCAATGATAGTGTAAAATACCGGCTCAACCTTTGAAAAAATTGGTGAGATAAACGAATGTGTATGTGAGAATTACCTTGAACCGTAGCAGAAGTTTGCGCCAGCGTACTTGGGCAGCTAAAGACATAAGAGCTTGATGATAGATGTCCCACCAACGAACCTTTAGGGCACTGCATTGCGACAGAATCCTTATAGAGGGTATCTCGTTTGGCTGCGTAGCTTGCTTTACGCTGAGCTAGGAGTGGTTGCCGCTCTTCGGGTGGTAGGCTTTTCCTACGTGCTCGCTGGCGTGCATTTCTTTCTTGCCTCTCATCTAGCGTCAAACTTTGCCTACGTGCTCGCTGGCTTGCATTCCTCTCATCAAGTGTCATGCGTTGTCTTTTCTCTCTTCTCTGTGCATTAATCCTTTCCTTCTCATTTGGTGTTAAATTTTGCCGACGTGCTCTCACACATTCTCACCTTGCTTGTATTTGTTCAGGGGTATGGCTAGCATATCTTAGTGCTTCGCGTGCACGCTTTTGCCCTATAGTATTTTACGATGAATTAATTAAGTGGGTAAACAAAATTACATAAGCACACACTTTCGCCTTATAGACTTACCTTTGGAACTTTCTCCTCGCTCCAAGTACTCAATTGATGTCAGCATACCATTATTAGTAGGAAAAATCACAGCTGATTGGTTTGTCACTTCATCATCCGAAGAAGACGAGTAACTCAAATGCGTCACACATGTCGGCTCGCGTATAAATAGACCTGTCTGAGTCGGTCGCATGCCATTGGGCCCAGTTTTGTGGGACTTATTATTGTCATCGACCACTGTGTTATTTAAAGTTGAACCAATAGTTAGATTATACAAATATATGCAAAAAGATTGTTCCGCCAAGCGATAAGGGACAAGATAGCAACCTTTTTGTTTTCCTTTATTGCTTTGTTGGCACGAGGATTGTAACATTTGGGCGCAAGACCTGATTATTTCTCCCCAAAACAGAAGAGTATGAGGTTAGCCAAATGAATTAAAATCTCAAAACACAAAAGCCAATAGGAATGTTATATGTAATCTAACAAGAATACTATTCTTTGCCAAAAGACAACATGATATTTTGTTTTAAGCCAATGACATGTATGATAAATTTAGAGCAATTTATATTTAGATCTGAAATTGCACATATGATAACTTTCATCATCATCAAGTAACAATATGAATAAAACAAATGATATACACATGTATGGTAGCCAAAAACTACAAATCAGAACATAGTAGTATACAGAAGTGATCAAGTATGAATTTTTCACAGCATTTCCATAGAACCTATCACAATAGTTTCCAAGCATGTCTAATAATAGGCTTCACAACTTCGAGTCAACAGTGGGAGTATGAAGCATGATGCACTCGCACATACTGAATATTCAGCCTAACTCACCCAGCATGTCCTGACCTTGTGATTATTCAGTTTCACACCTAAATCCAAGGGTTTCTCCTGGAGACTTCTATTTTCTAAGCTTGATGAGTATCTTTTGGACCTGCCATGTGGATCGTCATTTTAACAATCAGTGATTCGGTGAGAAAAAAATTCCAATTTTAGTTGGAGCTGCCACTGAGTATTTATGTGCATATTTAGTACCAATGCATATTTACTATTTGGTTAACTTAAGAAACTATACTTCAAGATTTCAATTGTAAGCAATATCGCAATACAAGTATAATGTGGTACTACAAAAGTATAACATCAATTGACAAGGATGTGGCTATCCGTGGTCCAGCAATCTATGCCAATAGATGAATAAAAAATCAAACTGCTATTATATTCGCTAATTATCAGTGCTAGCATTTATTGTGTAAAAACCATATTAGAATAGAAGTGGGCTAGCATAGTAATCTAAGCATAGTAAACCATTCCTCTAGTACTTTTGCTTGGTCTCCTAATCAGATCAGTCATTTCTGTCATTGCACATCTACAATTGCACAAGTAAGAAGATCCACCCATACCTTGGTCCTTCACGAAGTAGAACAGAAGATGAAGTCCTCACAATCCGTTCAATCTGAAGAATGTCGTGACCAGCGTTTGGCTTCTTTGGGTGCAGCAGCGAGAGTCCCATTTGCTTTATATTGGTCTACAATAGTAGTTTCTAGACAGCTCCACATTGGCGCGCGGATTTGAACTCAGAGTGCTAGAAAATTTGATATATATATATATATATATATATATATATATATATATATATGGGCCTGCAAGGATGGTTTCTAGACAGTTCCACCTGGGCGCATGGGTTTGGCAGAAAATTTGAATTTGGGAGGCGGCATGGGTGAACAGGGTGACAGTAGCCAAGAATAGCGCGCCGGTGGGGAAGGGCAAGGAGTAGTATGTGGCGGCGCCGCCGCCACTGTGAATGAGCATCTCATAGCCGGTGGCGTACTTGGGGCAGTCAACGTTGGAGGAGAGGGTGAAGGGGGCGGATGAGACATCGAGGAGGGGGAGGTGGTGGCGATGGTGGGCGGAGGTTGGTGGGAACACTACCGCAGAGGAAGAGGCAGAAGATCCGTCGGCGGCGGACCAGCGGCGGCCAGCGGCGGAGGACACGGGTGAGACGATGGAGGGGACGACAAGGGGGAGAGAGGTGGCAGTGATGATCTACGCTAAGCCTGCAGCAGCAGAGGAGGAGGCAGTACAGGCGTCGTTAGGCGGACGGCGGCGGCGGCCTGCTTGCCGAGGTTGGCATCGGACGGGGAAGGGGGCAGAGCCACGAAGGAGACGGCGAGGAGGATGGGGTCGTCGCGGCGGTGAGAGGTGGGGCTGGTAGAAGGAATAAGGCGGGGGGAGGGGTGGGGAGGGGGGGAGGGGTTGAACGGCGCCGGCAGCTGCCACATCGCCGGATCGATTCCAGCGCTGCCGGCGGCGGTTCGTACGGTGCCTCCCGTTCTGGAGAGGAGATGGATAAGGTCGATAGTTGTTTTTTTACCTGGTGGGGGTGGGGCAAAGACTCGAACAGGAAAGATGGACTGAGGGGGCTTATCTGCAAATATGTGATGCAGCGGGTGTTTTTTTGCAAAATGTACCACAGATTGATTACAGTGCATTGGATGCAGATCCGATGGTTGAAATTGAAGCAAGGCAGGCACACCATCATCAACAACTCGTATTTTTATAGGAGTAGAGAAAACTGATATATACCTCATAAGTCTCAGCGAAAACAAACATAAGGGTGTGGAGTCCATCAACGCCAACGGCAAGTTGAGTGTAGACCGTAACCCTACAACGTAACTCTTACTCGTCGTAGAAAAGTCCCTGCAACATAAGACGTTGCAGCCCTGTAGGTCAGTACATTGAATGTACTCGCAAGTCACATCATAAGAATAATGAACCTATTTGTACATACAATTTGGCTGGTGGAAAGCTCTAAGTTTAGTTTTTTTTGCATAAAGCTAGTTTTTCCCTAGAATAAAAGATATTATTCTACCACTAATGTATAGCATAGGACGAGTTGGTAAACCCAACTTAATCCATTCCCAAAGTTTCATTTAAAACCCAACTGTTTAATTAAGAGTGATGAGATCTCCCAGCATTTCCACTACTAGATGCTCAAGTTCTCCGTAACCGGGGACACGGCTAATCGATTAGGTTTTTAACACTCTGCAGAGGTTTGCGCACTTTTCCCCACAAGACTCGGTCGCCTCCCTTGAAGTTCTCGCACTACCTGGCGTTTGAGAACAGGATGACCGAGACATAGTCTTTCGAAAATGTTCCCCCCCTTAACCCACGGATAGGCCGATACACCTACATCATTCTACATCTGCTAGCCCATCTCGGAAGGGTCACACTAACGACTCAACTAAGCCAGAGCCCATATTGGCTTGTGGCTGCACACGTAAGCTTCTAGACATGAGAATACGATTGATCTCTTTGAGCCTGGGCGGCCGACCACTAGTGGTGCACCACCATGGATTAACCATGCATGCTCCCACTGTACTTCGCCACCATTCAAACCAAATACCGCCCAGGTAGTTCATTTACATGTCTTGGTCCTGATTACTACTTTGTCACTCATGTCTCACCATGAACACTTCCCAATTCCACATCTACACTTGGCGAGGCAAAAATAAACTTACACGTTGGTGACAAGGACGTATAGGTCAGACCTACCTCAAATGAACTACTAAGTAACGGCATAGCCATCTGGCAACAAGAAATCCTACCATGTAATCCTACCTCAAAGGGCTAAGTGCATAATAAAAACATAGGTAAATGGAAGAATGGTCAAATGTGAACTTGCCTGGTAATAGTTGATGAAGATTATATCGCTCTCAGAATTTTACTTAATAGAGCTATTCGTCACTCTCCGATGAAAATCTATAAGGTCAAACATTGCATTCACATAAGCAATCATTTTGGAGAACCAAAACATGCAACATGAAAAGACTCAGAAAATCCAAATGAACACACAACACACTTAACTATCAAAAGAAAATACTAAGTGCAAAACAACATAGGGCATGGGTGCCAAAAATTGTGACGTGGACCACAGTGCATACTAGGCATATGAGTAAAACTACTATAGACAGATCCTAATGTGTGAAAAATATCGTGAGATAGGTCCATGTGATAGGGTTTGGTAATGGTGACACGGTGCAAAAAGAATCACGTCAATCGGAGCTACGGTTTAGGAGATATGGCCAATTGAAGTTTGAATTAAAATCTGAATAAAGTTCAAATTTGAATTTGGCCAAAAGTTTTCAAAGTTGGTTTTCTAGATAAAGCTATTCGAGACAAACATTTTGCCGCTGGTTTCGTCGAATTTGGAGTTACGGTTAAAAAGATACAACCATTTGAAGTTTAGGGGCTAAACTGAAATTTACAGGGACCTGACTATGAAAGTTTTATTCGCGACCAGGTCCCTGGCCACGTGGCGGATTCTGGGTGGCTGAGCAGTGTTTGCGGCTTAGGCTAAACAGCGAACGGCCACTAAATAGGCAAAACAACGGCAGCAGCTTAATACAACAAAACTGAGGTCGGTTTAACTAAACCGCATGGTTTATTTAAAAAACCGTTGTTAACCGATTTAACACAAAAAAACGGACCAGGAGAACGGCTTCTTATCGTCGACGACGACGACAAGGGACGGTGCCGCGGGCGTCGGGCGACGGACGGGGCGGCGGTTCCGGCGGTCCTTAGTGGCGGGGAAGGAGGCGGCGGGGTCCGGCATGGTGTGGGCGACTGGATGGCGGTGACGGCGGGCGTCGGCGTGCACCGGACGGGGCGGAAGGAGGCGATGGAGCTCCGGTGAGCTGCGTGAACTCCGGCGGCTCGGGGTCATTGGTTTGGCTGCTTCGGCGTGACCTAGGGGAAACCAATATGTCAAAACGATGCGCACAGGCTTGAGGATTAGGTGACGAAGAAAAGAGCGGCTTGGGTGCACCACCGGTGACGTAATCGTCGGCGGAGGGTTTCGGCTCCGGCGAGATCCAACTGACGAAGGCGGTGGCTATGAGGAGCGAGGGACGATGCGAAGTGGCAGAATGGAGAGAGGGGGCTCCGAGGCTTATATAGGCACAGAGAGGGGTGCTTGGGGCTGCGGGATAAGCTCTATCCCTAGAGCTTCGGCCGGCGGGTGCGTGCACGTGCTCATCCAGCGGGAGGACCGGGAGGTTGGGGGTGACTCGGGTGGGGCCCTCCTGCAGCGGGCGCTGCGTGTGAGCGAGAGGGAGAGGCGGGGAGCGAAGGTGCTCGGGCGCTGGCCCTGGGCCGAATTGGCCAGCGGCTAGCAGCTGGCTGGGGCGCGGGGTGCTCCTGGGCCGAGCTGGCCACGGTCCAGGTGGTGTGTGTGTGTTGTTGTTTTTTTAAACATAAAGGAAACTATAGCAGAATAAAATGAAAATAAAAAATTAACATAGGCATATTATATACCAAAATGCTCAGAAAAATACCAAGAATAAGATGAACTATTTTCCAAGTTCCAATAAATTATAAAGAAAATCATAAAAGTCAAACAGTGCTACTGTTGCATTTAAAATCAACAAAAATCATTTTTAAAATAGCAAAACGATTTCAAATTTATTTTCTCCTAATTTTCTATTGAAGAGAATCAGTTTACCCTTATTTCCATTTATTTACTTTTTGGAGAGAAATCATTTGAATTTAAAACTAGATAACTTCCAAGAGGATTTTGAATTTGAAATTTCAAACAACTTCCAAAGGAAAATGAGTTCCAAGTAACTTCAAAGTGACTTCCAAATTATTTATTTGAAACTCCCAACTCTCTTTCTTCAATTTTGAAGAAGTCATTTTATCTTCCCTCATGAACTCATTGAGTTGCTTAAAGTTTCTAAGTTTGAAATATTTCAAATGCAATTCATATCATTTTCAAACCCCTTTTCATTTCTTTAAATGGAAGAAGTCATATTATCTTCACTCTAGGATCTTGTGATGAAATGAATTTGAATTCTTTGAGATCAAAATGCAAGATGAAATTTTTGGGAAAGTCCTTTTATTCCCTCTCATTCAACTTTCAAAAAGTTTCAATTTCCACTCAGTTTCACACAATCAATCACACAAAAATCGAACAAACAATCACAATTATTTATTTAATATAACATTCCAAAATTTAGAATTTTGGGATGTTACAAACTACCACCCTTAAAATGAATCTTGTCCTCGAGATTCGGAGAGGCTAGAAAGAAGGTTAGGTTTGGGGGGGTCTCCTTGAAAATCCATTCATCAACTCATGGTATGGGGTGCTACCACGCTTAGAATCATGGTTACGGTTCCGACAAACTCATGTACTCTGTCCTTTGCATTGACGGTGCCGGTCGTCTCATATTCTCCGAGATAACTCCTTCACTTTTGCTCTTCCGGTAAGGGCATGGCCTTTTCCTCAAAATCAGGAGTCCTTGCATCAAAATAGGATCCTTCTGAGACTTGACAGGTCTGGAGCCAATGCTAAACAACTATCGAAAACCTCATGGTGGTCGACAATTTTTTGGTTTCTCCTGCAGGAAATGGGTCAGGGTTGAATCTCACCGCATAACCTACGATTGGCAATAGGGCCTATACAGGGTTTCCATCGTCCTGCCATTCTATGGCCTTTGGTTTGTCGTGTCGACACTCTTCTAGGGTTTTAAGGCTCTCTGATTTTCTATCAACATATGATAGCCCATGATAGAAGTCTCCGGTATGGGGGCCAATCCATCCCGTACTTGAATCATTACCACATACGCAGATAGTGAATCACATATTCTAACACTTGGGCATCCTCACAAGCATTGCAGAACTTCTCTTCTCCATGAACTAGGTTCGGGTAAATCCATTTGTTTTGCAAGCCAAACAAAATCTCTATCGTTTCTTCACAACTCTTGTGTTTACGTAACCTCCTATGGAACGTCTGCTGATGAACTCACAGCTTCCTTCAGAATTCTTTTCTTCAACAAGATTGTCCTTGTGTCCCTATCAAATCCTGGGTCCTGTGGGTTATGGCCCACTTCAACACTTGTATATCTTTAACTCATCCTTGGAGTTACTATTGTTCCATATTCCAACATTACATCTCCTTTAAATCCAATATCACTTCATTCCTTCATACTCTTGGGTAACCATCATAACAAAACTCCAACTCATTTGTCCAAACTCCAACTATATATGGAACAAAATTTTCCTTTCCATCGGTCAAGTGTTCACATAGACAAGTATCGCCAAAAAAATGCACTGGTTCATCCATAATTCATATTCTCTTCATATAACATCCTTTATTACATCCTTAACCACTACTCAAAACTCAAATTTCAAAAGCACTCTATTACAAAAGCTGCCACCCACATAGTTTGGTATGGTCAAGCATTACTTCCATCTTTATTCATTTGTCCTACTTGAAGATGTTTTAGTCCCACCGGAATTGTGCGATGTGATCCTTGAAATCATCGACCTTTTGCTTCATCATGGTGGCCATGAGCTTCATCTCCATCATTTCTGCATGCTCCTCCCTCAAGTATTCCTGAGTGTGACGGAGTCTTGCTTCTAGTATTTCTCCAATCTGACGTATGGCTTCTATAGCAGCTTCACGAACAGAATCAAAGAATGTTGCTCATGGTACTCGAGAAATGAAAAAGTATTGTCCCATAGTCTTTGGGCAAACTCCCTTCACGCGCTGGAGGTGTACCTCCACGTACCAAAGTTCAACTCCATTCTCCATGAAAGGATAACCCTTGTAGATTGCATCTCCTTCAAGATGAATATGCTTCATCATGTCCTTCAGGATTTTTGGGAAATCCTGATCACTGGTCAGGGTCATGATCGTTTGTAGGGCCTTCAGAAAAGACTCGTAAAAGGTTGTCATCTGCAGGCATAAGATAGAAGGGGTACTCAGGATACTGTATGTATTTCCTGTGGTGAAATGTGGTTATTTTTCTGGGAAAGGTTTGGGGTCAGCTTGTCCATGGGTTCAAGGTTTTAGTCTGGGTGAGATAGCGAGAGGTACTCACAATCAACAAACAACTCATGACACCTCATATGAGATTCCAACCACATCAACTTTTATTGCTTCACGAACCATTACAATTTCCATTTCATAACTCAACTCAACATCCCCAAAAATAAAAGTGTTTTCCACATTTATTACATGCTTTATTCCAATATCAAGATCTCAACTACTCTGCTCAAGCTCTCCTCAGGTCTGTACATTCTCCGGCAAAATGTCCTACTCCTTTGCAGCATAAACAAATGACTTCAGAAAAATCCAGGGGCTTCCTGGTGGTTATCTTGGCTCCTTGGTGGGCATTTTCTAGCGTAATGACCTAAATCCTTGCACCTGTAACAAGTGATTTGACTCAGGTCCTTTTCTGCAGAAATTGGGTTATTCTGGGGATACATGCTCTTTCTCTTCCTCGACTTCTTCGTTCCGATCAATTTCTCTATCTCTTGTCGATCAAACTCCACTTCTTCCGTCAGGAAGTTTCCCAGATACTCTTGGCTTTCCTTCATGCAATACTGTGAAAAATGTCCTTCTTCTCCACATGAATAGCAAGCATTGGAGTAGAATCTGTTTAGGCTTTCTCCATCAGGGTCGTTAACATCTTCCTTCATCACAGGTTCTTTTAAACTTTCCCCGAGGGCTTCTTTCACTTCTTCCTTTTGCTGCTTGGTAATTTCTTGTACCTTGGGATAAATATGACATTGGGTAGGGTAGTGTGTAGTTCCTTCACACAAGAAACAAGTAAACTTCATGGTTGGACATTCTTCAGCTTGGTGATTTCCTTCACAATGAGGGCATCCATCCTTGTGTTCTTCATGGGTATGTCCTATCTCACCACAAATCTTGCATGCACAAGGTTTCTTCATTTTATTGCCATAGGGCTTTTGAATAAGACGAGACCTTAGTAGAGTCATCTTGAATTCCTCCCAAGTTTTTGCTCCGTTACATCCTTGTATGGCCTGATGCATTTTCCACTAGGTTGCAGCACTTTTTGTAAAGTATTGAAGAGCATATTGAACCTCATACTTCCTTGCAACCAAATTGCTCCTGAAGTGATTCTCCATGCTTTGAATCCATAGCTCTGCCTCCAACTGAGTGATCAGTTCAGAGAATGCAAGTCCATCTTCATTCATCATCTATTGGGTCCAAGGGTTTTGCGATGAGATACGAGAGATACACACAATACACACAATATAGTTTTGAAAATAAGTTTCATTTGTGGCTGTCAGGAAAAACATCAAACAATGACAGCTCACAAACATCGCATCTAACGTAAGTATACAACAGGGGTTTGGTCTTCTAAAGGTCATACAAATATTGGAATTAGTCGGTGTCTTCAAATTCTTCAACTCTTCAAAGGCTTCCACTGTTGTAGCTTCAATTCTTCCAGTGTATGGTGAAGTCCGATATCTTGCCCTTCTCGGAGGGGTCTCATAAATTGATCCTCTGTGTGGTCCAAAGGGAACGGGGTATTATCTAGCTAAAAGGGAATATTCGATAAAGCTTAGAAAAGAAGAGAGGTAAAGGGTCTTTTTGAAAATAAAGTTTTAGAGAAATCCTTTCCTAAGGGCTTTCCAATTTCTAGGGTTACGTCCTACAGTCAACATGTGCTCTGATACCATCTCTGTAGCGACCCGACCTCAAACCGTCAAGCCTCTGTGTATCCGTGCCATCCCTGGATCGGTATGCTGGCACACAGTACATCAATGTATATATCAAAGTGCAATCACATGTATAAATAACGTAAAACTGATATATACCTCATAAGTCTCAGCGGAAACAAACATAAGGGTGTGGAGTCCATCAACGCCAACGACAAGTTGAGTGTAGACCCTAACCCTACAATGTAACTCTTACTCATCGTAGAAAAGTCCCTGCAACATAAGACGTTGCAGCCCTGTAGGTCAGTACATTGAATGTACTGGCAAGTCACATCATAAGAATAATGAACCTATTTGTACATGCAATTTGGCTGGTGGAAAGCTCTGAGTTTAGTTTTTTGCATAAAGCTAGTTTTTCCCTAGAATAAAAGATATTATTCTACCACTACTGTATAGCATAGGACGAGTTGGTACCACTACTGTAAATCCATTCCCAAAGTTTCATTTAAAACCCAACTGTTTAATTAAGAGTGATGAGATCTCCCAGCATTTCCACTACTAGATGCTCAAGTTGTCCGTAACCGGGGACACCGCTAATCGATTAGGTTTTTAACACTCTGCAGAGGTTTGCGCACTTTTCCCCACAAGACTCGATCGCCTCCCTTGAAGTTCTCGCATTGCCTGGCGTTTGAGAACAGGATGACAGAGACATAGTCTTTCGAAAATGTTCCCCCCTTAACCCACGGATAGGCCGGTACACCTACATCATTCTACATCTTCTAGCCCATCCCGGAAGGGGTCACACTAACTACTCAACTAAGCCAGAGCCCATATTGGCTTGTGGCTGCACACGTAAGCTTCTAGACATGAGAATACGATTGATCTCTTTGAGCCTGGGCGGCCGACCACTAGTGGTGCACCACCATGGATTAACCATGCATGCTCCCACTGTACTTCGCCACCATTCAAACCAAATACCGCCCAGGTAGTTCATTTACAGGTCTTGGTCCTGATTACTACTTTGTCACTCATGTCTCACCATGAACACTTCCCAATTCCACCTCTACAGTTGGCGAGGCAAAAATAAACTTACACGTTGGTGACAAGGATGTATAGGTCAGACCTGCCTCAAATGAACTACTAGGTAACGACATAGCCATCTGGCAACAATAAATCCTACCATGCAATCCTACCTCAAAGGACTAAGTGCATAATAAAAACATAGGTAAATGGAAGAATGGTCAAATGTGAACTTGCCTGGTAATAGTTGATGAAGATTATATCGCTCTCAGAATTTTACTTAATAGAGCTATTCGTCACTCTCCAATGAAAATCTATAAGGTCAAACATTGCATTCACATAAGCAATCATTTCAGAGAACCAAATAACATGCAACATGAAAAGACTCGGAAAATCCAAAAGAAAATACTAAGTGCAAAACAACATAGGGCATGGGTGCCAAAAATTGTGACATGGACCACAGTGCATACTAGGCATACAAGTAAAACTACTATAGACAGATCCTAATGTGTGAAAATATCATGAGATAGGTCCAAGTGATAGGGTTTGGTAACGGTGACACGGTGCAAAAAGAATCACGTCAATCGGAGCTACGGTTTAGGAGATATGGCCAATTGAAGTTTGAATTAAAATTTGAATAAAGTTCAAATTTGAATTTGGCCAAAAGTTTTCAAAGTTGGTTTTCTAGATAAAGCTATTCGAGACGAACATTTTGCCACTAGTTTCGTCGAATTTGGAGTTACGGTTAAAAAGATACAACCATTTGAAATTTAGGGGCTAAACTGAAATTTACAAGGACCTGACTGTGAAAGTTTTATTCGCGACCAGGTCCCTGGCCACGTGGCGGCTTCTGGGTGGCTGAGCAGTGTTCGTGGCTTAGGCTAAACGGCAAACGGCCACTAAATAGGCAAAATAGTGGTGGCGGCTTAATACAACAAAACCGAGGTCGGTTTAACTAAACCGCATGGTTTATTTAAAAAACCTTGTTAACCGATTTAACACACAAAAAAATGGACCGGGCGAACGGCTTCTTACCGTCGACGACGACGACAGGGGACGGCGCCGTGCGCGTCGGGCGGCGGGCGACGGACGGGGCGGCAGCTCCGGCGGTCCTTAGCGGCGGGGAAGGAGGTGGCGGGGTCCGGCGTGGTGTGGGCGATCGGATGGCGGTGACGGCAGGCGTCGGCATGCACCGGACGGGGCGGAGGGAGGCGATGGAGCTCCGGTGAGCTGCGTGAACTCCGGCGGCTCGGGGTTGTCGGTTTGGCTGCTTCGACGCGACCTAGGGGAAACCAATATGTCAAAATGATGCGCACAGGCTTGAGGATTAGGTGACGAAGAAAAGAGCGGCTCGGGTGCACCACCGGTGACGTAATCATCGGCGGAGGGTTTCGGCTCCGGCGAGATCCAACTGACGAAGGCGGTGGCTGTGAGGAGCGAGGGACGATGCGAAGTGGCAGAATCGAGAGAGGGGGCTCCGAGGCTTATATATGCATAGAGAGGGGTGCTTGGGGCTGCGGGATAAGCTCTATCCCTAGAGCTTCGATCGGCAGGTGCGTGCGCGTGCTCATCTAGCGGGAGGAGCGGGAGGTTGGGGGTGACTCGGGTGGGGCCCTCCTGCAGCGGGCGCTGTGTGTGAGCGAGGGGGAGAGGCGGGGAGCAAAGGTGCTCGGGCGCTGGCCCTAGGCCCAATTAGCCAGCGGCTAGCAGCTGGCTGGGGCGCGGGGTGCTCCTGGGCCGAGCTGGCCACGGTCCAGGTGGTGTGTGTGTGTGTGTGTGTGTGTTGTTTTTTTTAAACACAAAGGAAACTGTAGCAGAATAAAATAAAAATAAAAAATTAACATAGGCATATTATATACCAAAATGCTCAGAAAAATACCAAGAATAAGATGAACTATTTTCCAAGTTCAAATAAATTATAAAGAAAATCATAAAAGTCAAACAGTGCTACTGTTCCATTTAAAATCAAGAAAAATCATTTTTTAAATAGCAAAACAATTTCAAATTTATTTTCTCTTAATTTTCTATTGAAGAGAATCATTCTACCCTTATTTCCATTTATTTACTTTTAGGAGAAAAATAATTTGAATTTAAAACTAGATAACTTCCAAGAGGATTTCGAATTTGAAATTTCAAACAACTTCCAAAGGAAAATGAGTTCCAAGTAACTTCAAAGTGACTTCCAAATTATTTATTTGAAACTCCCAACTCTCTTTCTTCAATTTTGAAGAAGTCATTTTATCTTCCCTCATGAACTCATTGAGTGGCTTAAAGTTTCTAAGTTTGAAATATTTCAAATGGAATTCAAATCATTTTCAAACCCCTTTTAATTTCTTTAAATGGAACAAGTCATATTATCTTCACTCTAGGATCTTGTGATGAAATGAATTTGAATTCTTCGAGATCAAAATGCAAGATGAAAGTTTTGGGAAAGTCCTTTTATTCCCTCTCATTCAACTTTCAAAAAGTTTCAATTTCCACTCAGTTTCACACAATCAATCACACAAAAATCAAACAAACAATCACAATTATTTATTTAATATAACATTCCAAAATTTAGAATTTTGGGATGTTACAATAGTAGCACTGCCCCTTCTCTCTTTTTCTCTCTTTTTTTGTTTTTTTATTTTTTTATTTTTTTGCTGGGCTTCTTTGTCCTCTTCTTTTCTTTGGGCTTCTTTGGCCTCTTTTATTTTTTTGTAAAGTCCGGAGTCTCATCCCGACTTATGGGGGAATCATAGTCTCCATCATCCTTTCCTCACTGGGGCAATGCTCTAATAATGATGATCATCACACTTTTATTTACTTACAACTCAATATTACAACTCAATGTCTAGAACAAAGTATGACTCTATATGAATGCCCCCGGCGGTGTACCGGGATGTGCAATGATCTAGCGTAGCAATGACATCAAAAAACGGACAAGCCATGAAAACATCATGCTAGCTATCTTACGATCATGCAAAGCAATATGACAATGAATGCTCAAGTCATGTATATGATGATGGTGGAAGTTGCATGGCGATATATCTCGGAATGGCTATGGAAATACCATGATATGTAGGTATGGTGGCTGTTTTGAGGAAGGTATATGGTGGGTTTATGGACGGGCGAAAGTTGCGCGGTACTAGATAGGCTAGCAATGGTGGAAGGGTGAGAGTGCGTATAATCCATGGACTCAACATTAGTCATAAAGAACTCACATACTTATTGCAAAAATCTATTAGTCATCGAAACAAAGTACTACGCGGATGCTCCTAGGGTGATAGATTGGTAGGAAAAGACCATCGCTCGTCCCCGACCGCCACTCATAAGGAAGACAATCAATAAATACCTCATGCTCCAACTTCGTTACATAACGGTTCACCATACGTGCATGCTACGGGAATCACAAACCTCAACACAAGTATTTCTACAATTCACAACCACCCACTAGCATGACTCTAATATCACCATCTTTATATCGCAAAACTATTGCAAGGAATCAAACATATCATATTCAGTGATCTACAAGTTTTATGTAGGATTTTTATGACTAACCATGTGAATGACCAGTTCCTGTCATCTCTCTAAATAGATATAAGTGAGGCAAGAGAGTTTAATTCTTTCTACAAAAAGTATGCCCATGCTCTAACAAATATAAGTGAAGCAAAAGAGCATTCTACAAATGGCGGTTGTCTATGTAAAGAGAAATAGGCAATCCAAACTTCAAATGATATAAGTGAAGCACATGAAGCATTCTATAAAGTCATACTCAAAAGATATAAGTGAAGTGCATAGAGCATTCTATAAATCAACCAAGGACTATATCATACCAGCATGGTGCATAAAATAAAAATGAAAACTAAATGCAAAAGACGCTCCAAGATTGCACATATCGCATGAACAAAACGAATCAGAAAACATACCGGTACTTCTTGAAGAAAGAGGGGATGCCTTCCGGGGCATCCCCAAGCTTAGATGCTTGAGTCTCCTTGAATATTTACTTGGGGTGCCTCGGGAATCCCCAAGCTTGATCTCTTGCCTCTCTTCCTTCTTCTCACATCGAGACCTTCTCGATCATCGAACACTTCATCCACACAAAACTTCAACAGAAAACTCGGTAAGATCCGTTAGTATAATAAAGCAAATCACTACTCTAAGTACTGTTGCAAACCAATTCATATTTTGTTTTTGCATTGTGTCTACTGTAATATAACTTTTTCATGGCTTAATCCACTGATATAAATTGACAGTTTCATCAAAACAAGCAAACTATGCATCAAAAACAGAATCTGTCTAAAACAGAACAGTCTGTAATAATATGAACATTCACCATACTTATGGAACTTGGAAAATTCTACCAAAATTAGGACAAATAAAAAAAATTATAGGAAGACAGTGCAAAAAGAATCAGAACCATTTGACGTTCGAGCTAAAAACGTAAAATCGCGCACTACAGCCAAAGTTTCCGTCCTGCACGGTACAAACCGTCAAGCAAATGTAAACATCCTAAAGGCAAACCTTGGCACATTATTTTTATAATACAATGGAATTGTACAAGGGGATAATTATTTTTATTGAAAAGTTTCTGTAATCAAGATTCACAAAGTTTCCATGAGCATGAACAAAGTTCAAGGCTAGCTCCCACTTCAACAATGTTTGTCTTTCTCACTTTCGCTTTCCTTTTTGAAAAAGTTTTGGGTTTCCCTCTTTATTTTTGTTGTTTTTAAACTATATAAAATCACTCAACAGAAATAAATTACTCTCTAAAACTTCCGGGTTGTCTCCCTGGCAGCGTTTTCTTTAAAGCCATTAAGCTAGGCATATAGTGCTCAAGTAATGGATCCACCCGGATCCCAAGGTATATCAAAGCCAATTTTAATTAACAATGATTTATAATTTAGTGGTGAGCACAAGGTAACATATATCATGTAATGACAAAGTCTAACTCTCTTCCTATGCATCGGCATGTCATAAAAGAACAATTCATGCACACATAGTAAAGGCCAATGCATAGTATAAACAGTTTCTTGCAATTTTATTGTATTGGAAACATAGAGAGGTGGAGATATAGTTCCTCTCTCATAATAATTGCAAGTAGGAGCAGCAAGCACATGCATATTATATTCATCAAAATCATCATGTGCAACGGTAAAAGGCAACCCATCAATATATTCCTTAATAAGAGCAAACTTCTCCGATATAGTGTAGTTTGGAGAATTCAAAAAGATAATAGGACTATCATGTGTGGGTGCAATAGCAACAATTTCATGTTTAAGATAAGGAACTATAGCAAGTTCATATCCATAAGCATAATTCATATTGGCATCTTGGCCACAAGCATCGTCAAAAAGGGATATTTCAAGAGAATCAATGGGATCGTAACAATCATCATAGCAATCATCCTACGGTAAGCACGAAGGGAAATTAAACAATGTATGAGTTGAAGAGTTACTCTCATTAGAAGGTGGGCACGGGTAGCTAATCCGCTCTTCCTCCTTTTCTTCTTCGCTCTCCTCCTCATCTTTTTCATCTAATGAGCTCATAGTTTCATCAATTTCTTCTTCCATAGACTCCTACAAAATATTAGTCTCTTCTTGGATAGCGGAGTAGTACTCAATATATGGTTCAACATAGGCATTAGAAGCATAATTATCATAGCAATATTTAAATATGGCAAATTTTTCAGATTTGTAAAGAGTAGCATCATACTTTTCAATAAAAGAAGCAATTTCGTAAGCACCCTTAAAAGCAACAAATTCTTCAATTTGTTGAACATCATAGTAACTATAAACACCCTTAGCATAAGAGGATACGATTCCATTATCACTAAACAAAAATTGGTAGGGAAGGTGTTTCTTAGGGTCTTCAGAACAACAAGTATAATCATATATTTCACATAAATTCCAAGCATAGCATTGCAAACGATGAATTTGATCCAGTAAAGTTTTCCCTTTTTCAGATATTCGGTGTCGCACATAACAAGCATGCTCATCTAAAGATTTTCCCTCAACTAAGCTAGTTGGGGTTTCGGCATGAGCACATAGGGATCGAAGATGATCCAAGTAATAAGCTTCAGCAGTGTGATAGATTTTGAGTGGTTCTTCAACCATTGGTTTAGTAGGTACACCTAATTTTGTTAGTATTTTGCATTTCCTACCCATAACTAAAGATAGAAAACAACTAAGAACAGCAAATAAAAATTACTTAGTGATAAAGCAAACAAGCACACATGAGAATATTCACCCCACGCTATTGCTCCCCGGCAACGGCGCCAGAAAAGGGTCTTGATAACCCAAAAGTATGGGGGATCGCAACAGTTTTCGATAAGTAAGAGTGTCGAACCCAACGAGGAGCTAAAGATAGAACAAATATTCCCTCAAGTTCTATCAACCACCGATACAACTCTACGCACGCTTGACGTTCGCTTTACCTGGAACAAGTATGAAACTAGAAGTACTTTGTAGGTGTTGTTGGATAGGTTTGCAAGATAATAAAGAGTACGTAAATAAAAATTAGGGGATGTTTAGATAAAGAAACAATAAAGTAAATATAGCGAGTGTGGAAAAGTGGTGGTAGGAGTTGCGAAATTGCCCCTAAGCAATTAACTACTTTACTAGACCGATAGCAAGTATTATGTGGGAGAGGCCACTGCTAGCATGTCATCCCTGACTTGTAATTCTATGCACTTATGATTGGAACTATTAGCAAGCATCCGCAACTACTAATGTTCATTAAGGTAAAACCCAACCATAGCATTAAGATATATTGGTGCCCCTTCAATCCTGTATGCATCAATTTCTATGCTAGGTTGAAGCTTCTGTCACTCTTGCCCTCCAATACATAGTCCTATCAACATACAACTAACCCTAGGGTCTGATCCATGCGCGCAATCATATGATGGGCACCAAAGGATAGCAACATAACCACAAGCAAATTAAATCAATCATAGAAATTCATCAACCACCAATAGGACAACGAAAATCTACTCAGACATCATAGGATGGCAACACATCATTGGATAATAATATGAAGCATAAAGCACCATGTTCAAGTAGAGGGTACAGCGGGTTGCGGGAGAGTGGACCGCTGTAGATAAAGGGGGGGAGGTGACGGAGATGTTGGTGAAGATGGCAGAGGAGTTGGTGTAGATCGCGGTGATGATGATGGCCCCCGGCGGCACTCCGGTGCCACCGGAAGCGAGGGGGAGAGAGCCCCCCTCCTTCTTCTTCTTCCTTGACCTCCTCCCTAGATGGGAGAAGGGTTTCCCCTCTGGTCCATGGCCTCCATGGAACGGGAGGGGCGAGAGCCCCTCCGAGATTGGATCTGTCTCTCTGTCTCTCTCTGTTTCTGCATTCTTAGATTCTTCCCTTTCACCGTTTCTTATATTCCCGGAGATCCGTAACTCCGATTGGGCTGAAATTTTGACACGATCTCTATCCGGATATTAGCTTTCTTGCGGCGAAACAAGGGCATCAACCGTCTTATGGGGTGGTCACGAGGGTCAGGGGCGCGCCTGCCTCCCCAGGGTGCGCCCCCTACCTCATGGGCCCCTCGAGCATCGTCTCGCGTGGATTCTTCTTCCCAAAAATCATATATATTCCAAAATAAATCTCCGTCAGTTTTTGTTCCATTTGGACTCCGTTTGATATGGATATTCTGTGAAACAAAAAACATGCAACAAACAGGAACTAGCACTGGGCACTGGATCAATATGTTAGTCCCAAAAATAGTATAAAAATTGCCAAAAGTATATGAAAGTTGAATAATATTGGCATGGAACAATCAAAAATTATAGATACGATGGAGACGTATCAGGCGTCCAAACTGTCCTGCCGATCGAGCTCGGCCTCTTTTTCTTCGTACATGTGCACTCGAGGTGAGTCATGAATTATGTTGCAAGGCAGAACCGCCTCTGCGCCGTACACCATAAAAACGGTGTGTATCCGGTAGTGCGATTCAGCGTGGTCCGCAGCCCCAATAGTACGGAGTCGAGCTCCTCTACCCAGTGCGTGTTTGATTCCTTTAAGGATCACACTAATCTAGGTTTGATGCTGCTCATGATAAGACCATTTTCTCGCTCGACTTGACCGTTAGTTTGCAGGTGATAGACAGAAGCATAATCGAGGTTGATGCCCATGTTGCTGCACCAAAGTTTTACCTCGTCAGCTGTAAAGTTCGTGCCGTTGTCAGTGATGATGCTGTGGGGGATGCCATAACGGTGTACAACCCCAGATATGAAGTCTATCATCGGTCCGGATTCAGCCGTTTTGACAGGTTTGGCTTCTATCCATTTGGTGAATTTATCCACCATGACCAGTAAGTATTTTTTCTTATGGGTTCCCCCTTTAAGGGGTCCAACCATATCAAGCCCCCAGACCGCAAAGGGCCAAGTAATGGGGATTATTTGGAGAGCGGTAGGCGGCATATGGCTTTGGTTTGCAAAAAGCTGGCAATCAACGCAATGTTGGACCAGATGCTATGCATCTGCTCAGGCCGTCAGCCAATAGAAACCTGTACGGAAGGCCTTGCTTACAAGGGCCCAGGATGCGGCGTGATGGCCGCCGAGTCCAGCATGGATTTCTGCCAAAAGCTTCCGCCCTTCCTCTTCGGAGATGCACCTTTGAAGGATTCTGGTAGTGCTTTTCTTATAAAGATCTCCCTCGTGGACCTTGTAGGCTTTAGATCGCCGCACTATGCAGCGTGCCTCATTTTAGTCCTCGGGTAGTTCCTGCCTGGTTAGGTAGGCTAGGAATGGTTCTGTCCATGGGGCGATGACGACCATTATCACGTGGGCTGAAGGTGTTATTTCGATGGCAGAGCCTCCGATTGTGTCAGAGTGTTGAGTATCTAATGATGTGGCCATGTCCGGACTATTGCTACCGGTGTCCCCTTCCCATACCACAGATGGCTTAAATAGTTTTTCCAAGAAGATGTTAGGTGGGACAGGATCGCGCTTAGCGTCGATACGGGCGAGGATATCCGCCGCTTGATTGTTTTCCCGAGCCACAGGGTGGAATTCAAGCCCCTTGAACCGAGCTGACATTTTGAGGACGGCGTTGTGATATGCCGCCATTTTTGGATCCTTGCCATCGAAGTCTCCATTTATTTGAGATATTGCGAGGTTCGAGTCCCCATGCACCTCCAGGCGTTGAATGGCCATTGAAACTGCCATCCGGAGACCATGTAATAGGGCCTCGTATTTGGCCGCATTGTTGGAGTCTGTATATAGTATTTGGAGTACGTATTGGACTGTATCTCCGGTGGGGGATGTCAGGACGATGCCAGCCCCCAGACCAGCCAGCATTTTAGAGTCGTCAAAGTGCATGATCCAATTGGAGTATGTGCTGTACTCTTTAGGGAGTTCGACTTCTGTCCATTCGGCGACGAAATCGGCCGGTACTTGCGACTTAGTGGCTCGTCGTGGTCTATATGTTATGTCGAACGGGAGGAGATCGATAGCCCATTTGGCAATCCGGCTCGTGGCATCGCGGTTGTTTATTATGTCGTTGAGTGCTACATCTGAGGCCACCGTGATTGAACACTCTTGAAAGTAGTGTCGTAATTTTCGGGATGCCATAAATACCGCGTATGCTATCTTTTGATAATGTGGGTACCGTGATTTGCATGGAGTGAGGACAGTGGACACATAATAGACCGACTTTTGAAGTGGGGATTTATGTCCGTCCGTCTTTTGTTCGACGACGAGCACTGCGCTTACAACTTGGTGAGTTGCCACCATATATAACAGCATTGGTTCGCTGACATTTGGAGCTCCCAAGATTGGGTTGGTGGCCAGGATGGCTTTTATTTCTTCCCATCCGGCCGTGGCTGCGTCCGTCCACTCAAAGTGTTCGGTGCGCCGAAGAAGGCAATAAAGGGGGAGTGCCTTTTGTCCTAATCGGGAGATAAAGCGGCTTAAGGCTGCCACGCATCCAGTTAACTTCTGGATTTGCTTGAGGTCAGTTGGGATAGCCAACTGCGACAGAGCTCGGATTTTAGCCGAGTTTGCTTCAATTCCTCTACTGGAGACGATAAAGCCCAGGAGCTTTCCAGCGGGTACACCGAAAACGCATTTTTCTGGATTGAGCTTAATGTCGTATGTTCTGAGATTGTCAAACGTGAGCCTCAAGTCGTCTATTAAGGAGTCGATGTGTCTGGTTTTAATGACCACATCGTCTATGTATGCCTCCACTGTTTTGCCGATCTGCTTTTCTAGACGTGTTTGAATCATGCGCTGATACGTTGCGCCGGCGTTTTTGAGCCCGAAGGGCATTGTGTTAAAATAGAAGGGGCCATATGGAGTGATAAATGCCGTTGCGGCTTGATCGGACTCCGCCATCTTAATTTGGTGGTAACCGGAGTATGCATCGAGGAAGCACAATGAGTCGTGTCCTGTGGTAGCGTCGATAATTTGATCAATGCGAGGGAGGGGGAAGGGATCCTTTGGGCAAGCCTTATTGAGGTCTGTGAAGTCGACGCATAGGCGCCAGGATTTGTCCTTCTTTGGTACCATCACCAGGTTTGCTAGGCAGTCCTGATGCTTTATTTCTCTAATGAATCTGGCCTCCAGTAACTTGGCTAGCTCCTCTCCCATGGCTTGTCACTTAGGTTCAGAGAAACGCCAAAGAGTCTGCTTGACCGGCTTGAATCCTTTTAGAATGTTAAGGCTATGCTCGGCCAGCCTGCGTGGGATTCCTGGCATATCTGAAGGATGCCAGGCGAATATGTCCCAATTCTCGCACAGGAACTCCCGTAGTGCGGCATCTATAGCAGGGTTTAACTGTGCCCCGATGGATGCTATTTTTGAAGGGTCCGTTGGATGGACTTGGAATTTGACTATTTCATCCGCTGGTTTAAAAGAGGTGGACTTGGATCTTTTGTCTAGTATCACATCGTCTCTATCCACTGTGGAGCACAGCGCGGTTAATTCCTCCGCCACAAGGACTTCGGATAATGCCTCAAGGGCCAGTGTGGCTGTTTTGTTCTCGACGCGGAGTGCTATGTCTGGATCACTAGCTAGAGTGATGATCCCATTGGGCCCAGGCATTTTGAGCTTCATGTATCCGTAATGGGGTATGGCTTGGAAGATTGTGAATGCCTCTCGCCCTAGAAGGCGTGGTATCCGTTACTAAAGTGCTTAATACCACATCTAGTGTGATTTTCCTAGCGCAACGTGCCTCCTGACTAGGGATGATTCCTCGGAAGGTCGTGCTGCTTTGCTCGATACGGTTTCCGTCTATTTCCATTTTTTGAAGAGTCTCCTCATAAATGAGGTTTAATCCGTTGCCGCCGTCCATGAGAACTTTAGTGAGCCGAAAGCCGTCCACAATTGGACTGAGGACCAAGGCGTCTGGTGCTCGGGCTGTTAGGAATTTAGGTTCGTCACTGGCATTGAAGGTGATAGCCATGTCGCTCCATGGATTTATTGCTGCCACATGGCAGACTTCGGTAAGGCTGCAGAGTGCTCGCTTACGCCTATTATTTGAGGCAAAGGTCTCAAAGACTGTCAATACTGTATTGTTATCCATGGGATGGTGCTCTGAGGTGTTTTGGATGAGGAGATGCACACCGCTCTTGGCTACCTGCCGGAGTACCCAACATGCTCTAAGGCTGTGTGTTGCTATGTTATCCGCTGCCGGAGTACCCAACGTGCCTCCTGACTATGTTATCCGCTGTACTATGAATTTTGCAGGGCCCGTTAAGCCATCCCTCCAATACAGTTCCACGCCATGTAGTGAGCTTTTGCTTCTTTGTAATTGAGTCGGGCGACTTATGAGAGTGTACCCTTTTAGTTCGGACTATGGGTTTTGTCAGAGCCGGATTATCCCAAAATTTTGTTTGGGTTTTCCAGGCGCTTTCCATCGCATAGTATTTCCGTACTATGGCCACCAAATCAGCGAAGTGTGTTATGTCACGGCGACTTATGGCGTTGAAGATTCCCTTGTCCGTGCAATTGTTGCAAAAGAACGAATTTGCATATTCCTCGCGACAGTCCTTGACCTTGTTCATTACAAGGAGGAATATGGCCCAATAGTGATGTACTGTCTCTTGGGGCTCTTGCCTAATGTGGGAAAGATCGTTTGTATTTGGGTGGGTGGGTGGATTTAAGTCCAGACCTTGACCCAATCTGAGACCCCGGGGCGGGGGAGTTTCTGATCTTGGAAGTTCGGGCTCCGGGATGTTGCCCCGTAGGTTTGGCATGCAGCCTGATTCTAGGTTCAGGGTTAGGGTGATGTCCTCCCGTGGGCGGGTATCCGGCTCGGAGAGCTCGGGAATCCGGACATAGTTCGTCCTCAGGATAGAGGGAGAATCGCCGCATTGCTCCTCCACCACCGCTATCTGATGGGTGACCGGCGGAGAGTTAATCTCCCTTTGGTCGGGTTTAAGCCCAATCCGATCATAGTCGTAGCGACTCCTAGAGTGGCGATGCGATCCAAGAGCTCGTTCAAAGAGGAGAGCTCCATTCACTACAAAAAAAGACACATCCGTGACATTTTGGGCTGAACGAATTTTTTTCCTGTCATACATATGACACGTCTATGATGATAATTGTGACAAAACCCGGTATCATCATAGATGTGGTGGGCTCCTACTTCTATGACAAAAAATCATGACAGAAAATAGGCTTTTCGTCCTAGGCGGGCCGGAGACGCAGTTGCATGACATTCTTTGGGCCGTCCATGACGGAAAAACCGTGGTAGAAGCGAGGGCGAGGAAAATTTCGGGGAGTTCCCGGTTACGGTGGGAGGTCGGGGGCTGAGCGATGCACGCTTCTCTTGTACAGGTACGCGCATGTGTGCGAGGCGTTGGCTCTAACTAAACCCGAGGGAGGTGTTGGGCTCTAACTGAACCCGAGCGATTGCACTGCAGGCTACGCGTTACTGAACCTGAGCGATCGATCGATGGCTGTTAACTGAACCCGATCGAGCGATTCCTTCGCTACTGCTGGTAACTGAAGCCAATCGATGCTGCCTCTGGATGGACAGTGAGCGTTGGGGGGGGGGGGTTGGATGAACAGTTCCCGGTGGGGGTGGATGAACAGGACCCTGTGGTGTTGCCTCTGGATGAATAGGACCCCGATCGATCAAGCCAGTTGAGGCTAGATGAACATGACCCCGTGGAGGGCTGGATGAACAGGACTACCCCGTGGAGGGCAGGATGAACAGTAGACGGTGGAGGGAAGGATGAACAGTAGCCCGTGGAGGGGTGGTTGAACAGGAGCCCGTTGAGAGGGCTGGTTGAACAGTAGCCAGTGGAGTAGCGCGCGGTGGAGGCTGGATGAACAGGAGCCCGTGGATGAACAGTCGCAGGTGGAGGCTGGAGGAGGTTGACGGTGGATGAACAGTAGCTCGTGGAGGCTGGAGGGGGTCGACGGTGGAGATGAACAGTATCCCGCGGAGTCCTGTTTTGCGGTACGCCACACCCCTCCCGATGAACAGGACCCCCGTTTCGACCGTAGCGCTCCAACACAAGTCCGTTTCGTCCGTTTTGCGGTACGCCACACCCCTCCCGATCAACAGGACCCCTGTTTCGACGTAGGAGGTCCGTTTCCTCCGTTTTGTGGTACGCCAGACCCCTCCCGATGAACAGGATCCCGTTTCGAACGTGGCCGGTCGAACACAAGGCCATTTCCTCCATTCTGCGGTACGCCAGGCCTCGTTTCCATCGCCTATTCCGTCCAAGCCCTCCCGATGAACACGACGCATTCCGTTGCCTCCACATGAACACGACAAATTCCGTTGCTTCCCCATGAACACGACGACGACGATGTTTCTCCATTCCGACCCAGCCATGTACACGAGCCCTGGCTGTACGTATGCGCGAGTAGGCGTTCGAGACCCCGCCGGTATGTACACATACGTGGCCGTATTTTCTTTCTTGCACCCTGGACGCCTCTACTACGACACGTGCGCGCCTCTACATCCACCAGTATATATGTGCGTACACGTTCATGACCAGAATGACAACGCTATGTACGCTTCAACCAGGTGGGTCCCGACTGTCAGGCACTTCCTTGCGTGTGAAGATGTAGCTGGTGGGTCCCAGCAGTCAGGGGGCGAAATACGGTGGCCCGACCGATGGGTCCCCGCTGTCAAGTGGAGGAATAATTATTTTGCACGTAATAAGGAGGCACTTCCTTGCTGCGGCCGTGGACCCAGCTGTCAGCCTCTCCATGTACAGTCCACGTCCGATGGAAGCCGTTCCTTGACCACGTTGACCACGCCGCGCCGAGAGCACCAGGGCCATGGATGACGACGAGGCCTAGGAAGGGGACGATGCGGAGCCGGGGAAGACGCGGCAGTGGATGCCCACGCGTAGAGGAGTACGAGGGTTCACTGGTTCACTGCGGTGTGAGGCTGCCGTCACCGCAGAATAACAGGGGGTGTGGGTGAGTAGAGGGATGGCCTGGCCAGCGGTGGGAGTAGTAGGGGGCGGTGAGGCCTCCGCCGCATCGCAGCCGGCCACGGGAGGCAGGAGCACGAGGCACGACCGGTGCCGGTTTGGGCGGCTGGAGCAAGAAGACCAGAGGTTGAAGAAGCCCTACGGCCGTTGGATGGACATCGTATGGTCACTAGAGCTAGAATCGTGCATATTGACTAATTTAACAAAGCCCTCCATCCCCGTCAACTTAGTAGGCCCACAAGTTAGCCTGCCACTATACTGGGTCCTAGCTAATAGGGGGAGTATTCATTTTTTTGTGCGTAATAAGAAGGCACTTCCTTGCGTGCGAAGATATAGCTGGTGGGTCCGAGCTGTCAGCGGCGGTAACGTTTTTTCGCGAAATACAGAGGCCCTTTCGGTGGGTCCCTGATGTTAGGTGGAGGAATCATTATTTTGCGCGTAATAAGGAGGCATTTCCTTGCGTGCGGCCGTGGACCCATCTGTCGGCCTCTCCACGTAAAGTCCACTTCAGATGCATGTCAGTCGTTGACCATGTTGACCAGGCCGCACCGAGAGCACCAAGGCGGTGGACGACGACGAGGCCTAGGAGGGGAACGACACGGAGGTAGGGAAGACTCGGTAGTTGTTTCCCATGCGGAGGGGAGTACGACTGTATGAGGGTTTACTGGTTCGTCTGCCATCGCCGGAGAATAACAGCAGGTGTGGGTGAGTAGAGGGATGGCTAGGCCAGCGATGGGAGTACGGTGGGGCGGTGAGGCCTGCGCGGCAGCAGAGCCGGCCGCGGGGAGGAGGGAGCAGGTAGTCCCGCCGGCGCCTGGAGCAGGAAGAGCTGAGATTGAAGAAGCACGACGGCCGTTGGATGGCCACCCAACAGTCACTGCTTATGCGTCAACCTTTTTTTAGGAAAGCCTCAAATCTATGGAAAACAACATACATCCCATCTGCCATTATTTCTAATAATTTACAGCCCATTTGCTAATTATTAAGATTTTTTTGGAGCCCATATTCTTTTTGTTAGCATTACAGCCCATATTGTGGCCACGGTTAAAAAATTATACGAAATTTTGCATATTTCGGTGCGGTCCGAACTGTTTTTAATCCCGAAATTTCGACTCACATTCAAACTGATTTTAAAAATAAATGTATATCAATATAAAATCCAACAAATTCTCCACGCATAAAAATTAATGTAATTTCAAATCTTGAAATGAAAAAAAGATATTTAAAACTAATTGCCGGTTTGATGTGTTTTAAAAATGTACAACCTATTTCTCATTCCTGATGGGCCATTTTCTCGGCCAGCCAAATGAAAGCTCTCCTCGTCTTGAAAGATTTGCAGCCCAACAGGCCTGACAAAGCGACTTACTTGGCAAATCACAAAAAAACTAGGCTGTGGCCGTGGACCCAGCTGTCAGCCTCTCCACGTACAATACTCTTCCGATGGAATGTCATTGACCACATTGACCATGCCACGCCGAGAGCACCAAGGCGGTGGATGACGGCGATGTCTAGGAAGGGGACGATGCGGAGCCGGGGAAGACGCGGCAGTGGATGCCCACGCGGAGAGGACTATGAGGGTTCACTGGTTCGGCTGCGGTGTGAGGGTGCCGTCGCCGCGGGGCCTGGCTAGCGGTGGGAGTAGTAGGGGACGATGAGGCCTTATCGGCAGCACATCTGGCCACTAGAGGCAGGAGCAGGCGGTCTCCCCGGCGCTGGTTTGGGCGGCTGGTGCAAGAAGAGTAGCGATTGAAGAAGAAGCAGGACCGTTCAATTCAAATCCAACGGTTACTGCTGCTAGAATCGTTTGTTGACTAAGTTGACAAGCCCTGCATACGCGTCAACTTAGTAGGCCCACAGGTCAGCCTCCCAACCGGTGCGCCCCAGATGTCAGTGGGAGGAATCATTTTTTTGCGTAATAAGGAGGCAGTTGATTGCGTGCGGCCAAGCCAGCGGAGGGAGTAGGGTGGGCCGGCGAAGCCTGCACGGCATCACAACAGGCCACAAGAGGAGGGAGCAGGCAGTCCCGCCAGTGCTAGTTTAGGCGGCTGGAGCAGGAAGATCAGAGATTGAAGAAGCACGTCGGCCGTTGGATGGACATCCAACACTAGCTGTTGCTAGAATCGTGTGTTCACTGACAAAGCCTTGCGTAAACAAGTCGGCCTCGAAATCTGTGGCGTGTACAACCCATTTTCTATTTTTTAATAATTTTTACTCATTTTCTAATTCATATGGAATTTATCGCAGCCCGTTTTCCATTTTTAGAATTGCTGGCCATTTTCTGGGCAGTACCAGGGTCAAAAAATCAACTAAATATGTGAGAAATTTTGAAAATTCGCAAATTTTTGCTGGGGAACGAAATATTCTTAATGCAAAAACTAATAGCCATACTAAAACAAATTTAAAAATAAATTAGTACTATGTCATGTTAAATCCAATGAAATATGTATAAGATATCAGTGAAGAACAAAAACAAAAAAAGAAACTTATATCCCATTTGCTATAATTTTTTTGGAATTTTCAACCCCTTTTGATATTACTTTTAACAGACATTGACCATACTCTTAAGCCAGGCCGGAATGCATCCCTTCTTGTCTTGAAAGATTTGCAGCCCAGTAATTCGGAGAAAACAAATAGGCCTAGCTTGGGTATTCTTCAAAAAGAAATACCGGGCTACCTTTTTTCTCAAAGAACTGGTGCATGAGCATTAGCTTTATTTATTTATTTATTTATTTATTTATTTACTTATTTATGTTTAGGGGACCATGAGCATGTACCTGGGCCGGATTCACGTGAGAGTCTCCCTTCTAGTTAATTATGGGCTTCTCTATTGGGCCTTCATCAGTGGGCTGCATGTTATCAACAAGTGGAAAATGTGTTCCGAGTTTCAAAAAAAATATGTTCCGTATGATAAATAGTATGCGCTACGTACGGTACGGGGCACTAAAGGATCGAACCGTGCAACGACTTCCAAAACATTGTGTTTGTCGTTCTAACAACACATTTATTCAACCAACAGACAAAATATACTACTGATTGTACATTGAAAACAGCAGCAGCAGCAACCAGGGCTGGGGGTGCAACAGAAGCAGTAAGCAGGCCAAAAGAGTGAAGACGCAACTCTCTCTTCCAAACCAAACATCAGCCATCATTACAAAAGGGCTACCAAAAAAGAACAAGTGTATGCATCAAACTAAATAAAGATCCTACTACACCAAGTGTACGCATCTAACTAACTGGCTCAGTTAGACGTTACTATTTATTTTTTTCAAAACGGAGGCAAAAGAATTGCCTCGTCGATTAATTAAGAAGAAGGGAATTGCCTGGTTAATCTACGGAAAACCGGGCTAAAACCAAAGACGTTACTATTTATTAAGCTACAGTGGAGTCGCAGATGGAGAGGAGTGGGAAACTTCACTGGTTCGGGTGCGCGGCAGCACAGCCGCAGTGCTGCCCACGGGAGACAGGAGCAAGAACAGAGGTTGAAGAAGGAGCACGGCTGTTGGATTAACATCCAACGGTCCAGCTACAAGAATCATTTGTTGATTAAGTTGACAAAGCCGTGCATACACGTCCGCTTAGTAGGCCCACAAGTTAGTCACCAAATCTGACGGGTCCCAGCTGTCAATGGGATGAATATTATTTTCGCAAAACAAGGAGGCACTTCCTTCCGTGCGAAGATACAGCAAGTGGGTCCCAGCTGTGAGGTGGAGGAAACATTTTTTTCAGCTTAATAAGGAGGAACTTTCCTTGTGTACCATGGACCTCGTGGGTCCCAGCAGTCAGGCTCTCCACGTAAAGTCCTCTTCCGATGACTCTCGTTTGTTGACCACGCTGCACCGATCGCAGCGAGGTAGTGGACGACAGCGAGGCCCCGGACGGGAACGACTCAGAGATGGGAAAATGCGGTAGTGGAGTCGCAGATTGAGAGGAGGAGAAGGGTTATAACTGGTTTTGTTGCGGCGTGGGGCTGTAGTCTATGGAGAATAACAGGAGGTGTCGAGGGATGGAGGGATAGCCTGGCCGGCGGTGGGGTAGCGCTTCGCAGCGATGCGTGCTAAGCAGAGCCGCTAGCCGCCGGAGGCCGGACCAGGCGGTCCCGGCGATGCTGGAGGAAGAAGACGAGATTTTGAAGGTGCATGTCGGCCGTTGGATATAAATCCAATGGCTGTGGATGACACAATCATTTGTTGACCAAGTTGACAACGCCCTGCGTAGGCTTCGACCTATTGGCCCACATGTCAGCCTGCAAAAATGTGGCATATATTTAACCCATGTTTTCTAGAATGTACAGTCCATTTGCTGGGCTAGGTGAACAAAAAAATTCGCGTCAATCAGGCCCATTTATATTTTCTAAGAAATCCCAGCCCATTTGCACTTCCTTGAAATACACGTATTAGGTGGGCTCGTTATATATACTCCCTCCGTTTGGAAATACTTGTCATCAAAATGGATAAAAGGGATGTATCTAGATGTATTTTAGTTTTAGATACATCCCTTTTTGTCCATTTTGATGACAAGTATTTTCGGACAGAGGGAGTATAATGTTATGTTAGAAGGAGCAATTAATATCAAAGAATAAACTGGAGAGGCACATTATCTATATATAATTAAGAAATTAGCAAGTTATTGCTCAAAATAGAAATGAGCACGTTATTATTAAATTGGTCCTTAAAATCTTCGCAAGCTTTTGTACGCAATCACCAGGATTTTCCTTGCCTGTGAGTCAAAAACAACCAGGATTTCCTTGCCAACTTCCGTTAAACATTTACTTTTATAAGTTGGGATGTTTTTATAATGTATATATAAGTCTCTACAAAATATACGATAATAGTAATAATATAAATATATATAATGTGGTTAGAAGGGAAAACATAAATTGGACACAACATTACTTTTATAAGAGACCTGCGTTTTATACCCCACAGTAGGCATACTAACAAGTTCACACACAAATACAACAAAAAAGGTAAACATTCATATCAAACTCAGGTTCACAGGACATGTTCATATCCATAGCCAGCAATCACAATCAACAACTCAAAAGATTCATATATACACAAGCTCAGCATATCTATGCATCCAAATGATTGATAGATCACACGACAATATTCATACATAATTTACAAAAAGATTCAGATATACACATGTTCTATATGTTTATGCATCCAAATGATTGAGATCACAGCCAATATGATCCATGGACGAACTTTAATTACCTAGGGTAGAGACTGGTAAATGGTGTTCAATCAGAGGTACTTCTTGCTAAAATTAGTTCTTGTACGAGTAAACTTTCGAGTACATAAGAGGCAGCATAGACAATCTGAACTTTGCTTGTAGGTTTATCCTCAAATAGTGGCCTCATGTCGAGGGAGCTTTGAGCAAATTGGCCACTACTTTCATCCAACCAGTTTACTGGGTCATCTTCGTCCTGTATCTCGCCAAAATTCTACATTGAAGACGAAAAAGGAGGTGGTTGAGAAAATGAACCACCCAAATTTTTTGTGCAGTTCAACTGAAATGGAGCATCCTTGGCGTGCAGACTGATTAAGTGCCAGATGAATATACGCGTCAACCAACTTGTCTGGAACCTTTAGACTCCATGCCATATAGTTCGCTACCATATGTGCCGATAACCAAAAGGCACAAGTTGGGACCAAAGACTGGACTGTGTTTTTCTGGGCTATGCACCAAGCAATATTTTTGGCGTTCACTCTCCTAACACTTGGAGTTTGACAATTGGTTGACGCCGGTTGATACTCGAATGAATATAGGCACTTCTTGTCAACATCGATGCTTGTCTGAGTGAACTTTGGAGTACATAGCAGCAGCATAAGTACCTGTCCATCTGATCATTTTGTGTAGTTCTACTGAAATCACCTAATGTAATGATTTGCCTGCGAGTTCAGGCTCCAAGTTACTCCTTTATGAAATCGACAAACAGTAGCACAATACCAAATTACCAATACATATGACAGGCACAATAATCAGGATAAAGACCAGTACCAACCTGTGTGAGGTAGCATATCAGTTACTATTTCCTTTGACTGGAAGCCGAGATAAGCCAAGCGACTGACAGCAAAGGAAGAAAGCATGCGGAATTTAGCGACTGACAGGAAAGGACGGAAGCTGTCGAGGCAATGAAGCATCCAAAGTTTTTGTGCAGTTCCACCAAAATGGAGCATCCCTCACTACTAGAAAAAGGGCTATAGATGAGATTGACACTAATGGCGCACCAGACAAGTGGTGCGCCATTAGTATATACTAATGGCGCACCACCTTCTGATACGCCATTAGAGTTGAAACTACTAATGGCGCACCTGGCCCAGGGTGCGCCATTAGTATCAAAAAAATTTTTAAACTAGTGCGCCTGTCCAAACATACTAATGGCGCATCCAGACACAGTGCGCCATTACTAGTTATAACTAGTAATGGCGCACCTGTCGGAAAGTGCGCCACTAATGTTGTTTTTTTAATTATATTTTTTATTCCTTTTTTTGCAAAACTACTAATGGCGCACTGTTCCACCGTGCGCCATTACTAGTTTTAACTAGTAATGGCGCACCAGTAAGAGATGCGCCATTGCTATCTATACGTATGGCGCACCCCTACCAGTGCGCCATTGCTATCACCCCTTATCCCCTCCCTCTTGTCACGTTCTCTCCCCCTCACCTTCCTCCTGACACACCCACCCACCTCCCTCGACTTTGATTTAGATCGGGAAGCCCCGGCCGCCCGCCTCTTCCTCTCCCTCCTGACCACGGCAAGCTCCCTTCCCCCTCCCTCACACCAGATCCAGGGCATGGAGCCGCGGTGAGCTCCTTCCCCAACCCTCCTCACCGGATCCAGAGGAGAGCAAGTGACCACGTCCTCCGGCGACGGCGTTGCTCCGGGGTGTGGAGGCCGCCGAGCTGCAGGAGGAGGAGCTCCCTGCCACCCCAAGGCCCCAGATCCAGCCGCCACGGACAAGGAGCCCGCGGCCATGGCGACCTAGCAGGCACCACAGGAGGAGGCCGGCCATGGCGACACTGGATCTGGCATCTCCGGGGTCCTCTACAAGTGGGTCAACTACGGCCGCGGGTGGCGGCCCCGCTGGTTCGCGCTCAGCGACGGCGTGCTCTCCTACTACAAGATCCACGGGCCCGACTGCATCGACCTCTCCGCGACACCGACCGCGGCGCCAAGGTCATCGGCGAGGACTCGCTCCGCCCCCTTGCGCGCCCCTCCTCCGCCTCCGCCCCCCACTCCAACGGCCACGGCCACCACCAGACGCCCCGCAAGCCCCTCGGCGAAATCCACCTCAAGGTCAGTCGCCCGCTCGATGCTTCGATTCGCTCCTCTGATCCGCAGATCCATTTCCCTCTGTCTCTGATGCTGAAACGGGTGGTTGATGTGCAGGTGTCGACCGTCAGAGAGAGCAGATCGGACGACAGGAGGTTCTCCATCTTCTCGGGGACCAAGAGGCTGCACCTGCGGGCCGAGACGAGGGAGGACAGGGCCGCGTGGCTCGAGGCGCTCCGTGCCACCAAGGAGATGTTCCCGAGGATGTCCACCAGCGAGATGGTCGGGCCGGGGGACACTGCGGCGGCCGCGGCGGTCTCCACCGAGCGCCTGAAGAAGCGCCTGCAGCAGGAAGGGGTCAGCGATGCTGCCATTGCTGACAGCGAGAGGATCGTGCGGGAGGAGTTCGAGGCGCTGCACAAGCAGCTTGTGCTTCTCAAGCAGAAGCAGGCGCTACTCCTTGACACGCTCCGCCACCTAGAGGTATTCATATCTATCTGACCCTGCTTCGAACAGAACTTGATCGTGCATGGGAGTAGGAAATTTTGGTGTCCACTGCATGGTGTGATATTGTGCCATTCTCTACATGGTTTAATTAATGAAGAAACAAGTACAGAGCTACTGACGTACGCTGGTGAATTTCTGACTTATGCTGGTGAATAACTCCACACACATATACCATCTAAAATAGCTGTAACTCTAGAATGTCAGACAAAACTGTGGTGGTTTGGTTCAATATGAGCATTGCTGATTGGTTAGCCGAAGTGTAAGCAAACTATATACATGCATGAGCGGATGGACATCATATTTACTAGGGCTGTCTTTGGTTCACGGGATAGCTTTGAGTGGCTATGGGTATCCCAAATGGTTAGAGATAGCCATCTATGCTTTTGGTTCGAGGGACGAGGGGTGGATAGGTTGACCATTCAATCAGCATGGACCGTTTGATAACTGTTTGATACGTGATAACCACTTTTTTAGTTGTAAATTAGTAACTTGTAGTTCCGTTAGCAACAGTTTTGGAGATCAGTCTAGATCTTCTCCCTCTCTCCCTTTCCATTCATGATTTCTTCATTTGCTGCTCTTAGATACCAACTTTCCAAGGTCTTGAATGCACATATTGGATTTCTCTTTTATGGAGTCCTCGGTGTTCCTTGCAAACTCTCTTTGGATTATATCATGAATGTCGATTCAATATTTGATTTACTTTTGTCGACAACTTAAATTACCATTCCTCTTTTTTCAGAAGGAAGTGGTAGCGAGTCTGATGATTACAATGAACCACAAGATCCTGCTGAAGAGGAGACTGACGATGAAGAGAACATATATTTTGATACAACTGATTTCCTTTCATCTAGTTCTTTTAAAAGCAGTGGATCTGATTTCCAAAGATCTGAAGCTGGTTCAGATGATGAGGACGACTACCCGATGGATGGAATTGATCCTTCTATGAAGTCTGTTGGAATTAATTGTCCATATGTGAGAAGGCGTAAGAAGCTACCAGATCCAGTTGAGAAAGAGAAGGGTGTTAGTTTGTGGTCAATGATCAAGGACAACATAGGAAAGGATCTTACCAAAGTCTGTCTGCCTGTTTACTTCAATGAACCTCTTTCATCATTACAAAAATGTTTCGAGGATCTTGAGTATTCCTACCTTATTGATCGTGCATATGAATGGGGCAAAAGGGTATGTCTTCTTCCTCATTATTCTCAGCATGTGACGGGAAGTGCGTGACTTTCCCTTTCATACTACTCCCTCCGTTCCAAAATAGATGACCCAACTTTGTACTAAAGTTAGTACAAAGCTGAGTCATCTATTTTTGAACGGAGGGAGTAGAACTTAAGTAGTTTAACCTAAAACATAAGTAGCTTAGAGGTGGTTTTGTTCGATTTTGCACCGTGTCCTCTACTCCTCTTCAGGTTGTTCTTGTTATCTCCTGCTTTGCAGTTGTAGTATATATCCAATCTTAGTTTTGGTTTGTACCAAAGATGATATCAATGTACTTATGTGATTACTCCTGTTTGTGTCCTACATATTACACCTTTATGCAATGTCTTCCGTTTTACTCTAAACTCATTCGAGTGCATTCTAAATCCGCCTCTAACACTTCTTGGTGTCATTATGTTTAACCTATTCTCTACCATTTTGTTTCTTTGCAAAGATGTCAGAACTTTTCTGTGTGCATGTTATCTGTAGTGAAGCCTCATATAGAGGGTGGGCTTTTATCTAGAAATAGGCTGAAATGTTACTTGTACCACCTGAATAAAACAGTGAGAATTGAAAGCATAAAGCTCATTGACTCCCAATCCAGAAATGTTCCATCCTACCAGCCAAATGTAGACATGATAACTTCAGCCAATCTGCTTCATTAGTTACGAATGGTTTCATTAGATAATAATGAGTAAGTGAAGAAGTTGAATGGAAATAGTCGATATTTGCATTGTGGCTGTTGGATTAATCAGCCTATGTAGTATGTACAGATGCTTAGAAGGTGATCCTAAGTTTAGTTGGTTGTCGAAGAAGAATAAATTCATAAATCAAATGTGCAAAATTAGTCCAGTCATCTCAGTTTCAGGTTCATAGAGAAGATACTAATTTCTATATATGATTTAGCCAATTGAAATTCACACTGCACTATGCCTGTCTCACTGAAGTTGTTAGTTACTTGGTCTGAAAAAATGACAGTATTGACATGTTATAAATAGTTTGTTTGTGTTTCTGTTTATTTTGTTACATTTTGCAGGGATAAAGTGAAGAAAAAGAAGAAAAGATTACTAGAAAATTAGCTTTAGGTTTTTTTATTTCCTTGCAATTTTCCTTTTATTGGAAACTTGTAAAGACATTGTAATATTCTTACTATAATAAAAATTGGAGACTAATATGATGAATTGTATTCGGAGACTAATATGATGAATTGTATTCAAAGACTAATCTTCTATTGTATTCGATGAATCTGTTGTTGATGTGTGTTGTCTATATTTTGTCAAATTATACATTTTGTAACCTGTGCAAAAAACATAAAATAAAAAATAAAAAAAACCTAATATTCATACTAATGGCGCATCACATGACAGTGCGCCATTAGTATGACAAAGCATACTAATGGCGCATCACTGGACAGTGCGCCATTAGTATGCCGCTGTTACTAATGGCGCATCTCGTGGTCGTGCGCCATTAGTATGCCAAAGCACCTGGGTATACATGGCCCCTGGGAGGCATACTAATGGCGCACCGTGGCCTATACTAATGGCGCACCAGTGGTGCGCCATTAGTATACCAGATACTAATGGCGCACCACTGATGCGCCATTAGTAAAAATTACTAATAGCGTGCTAGTAATGGCGCACCGGTGATGCGCCATTAATGGCCAAATTAGCTGCGCCATTAGTAGCGGTTTTTCTAGTAGTGGGCCTGTTGGCACATATATTGAGAGAGTGAGATTACTGTAATAGTGGGACTAGTTTATGAAACACACACTAAGAAATAGAAGCACCCTCATTATCTTAATGGGTAAAGTTAGCAACATAGTAGTCTTTCTTAAAGAGAGGTATTAGTTTATTTAATCAGTGCCAATTAGCACAACTCAACACTCAAAGCATTGCCATTTATCATAGGTTGCAAAACTTTAACGTGCAAAGATAAAGGAGTTTCTCATGACAGTAGCAGGATACAAATATAGATGACAACAAACTAATATGGATGAAGGCCTTAGGCCCGTACCAACCTAAGAAAAAAAGCTTATTCATGTAGTTCCATAAGAGATGATAAAGCACTCACTGGAATCACACAATAGTATATATTTTTGTGCACTTCAAATGTATGGTTGAAATCACTCTTGTTTACCAGTGCTGAGATTATATCGAAAGATTATCAAGAACTTCCAGCAGAGTTCAAGCACTGGCTGGGATACAGTTCATTGTATTGTCTTGTGTAGTTCCATTGTATGATTGGCACAACATGATCCCTGTTTGCACAAGTAGGAACAAGGTGAAACATTCATTAGCTTAGTGAGAAATGATAGAAGACATAAGCATATTACTCAACCAGTAGCATCAAATTCATGATGGACAATACACAAAACATTGCCTCATTGAACCAATGGCAATAAATTGACATGCAAAACAATAGCACTATTATGTCATGACACTAATAATATTCCCTCCTTGCTCCACCACATGATTCACCTCCATAGACAAACATACACACGTACATGATTCAGCATAGGGTCCTACTAAAGATTTGTTTAACTCCAACAGGAAAATTAGGCAGTAATAAATTAGTGGTACTTAAGTACTCCTAATTAATTAAGTGAGACAACAAAAGTGGAAGGGCTCCCTGGAGGATCGTCTCACATGTAAGGTAGTCATTATCGGAGCCCTTGAATGGCCTCGACTGAGGCCTCTGGCTTCAGCAAGATCGCCTTGGCACTGTTTATTCTTCTTCTTCTTCTTCCTCTTCATGCTTTGTTTCTCTTTATCCTCACCAGTTGGTGAAACCAAGTACATGATTGGTCTTCTAATTCAGAATTGGTTTTGTCAGTGAGGGAGTACAAGTGTACTAGTAAAATATATTATTATTTTCTCACGACACTCGGAAAATAGAGATGAACACATGCATTAAATATCATTCTTACCTAGAGGAAGGTTATGGCGCCAATATGGATGATGAGGATTGGAACACAAATCTTCCTTTGTGCAGTTCCACCAAAATGAACCAACTGTTCCATTCTGACATTCCAGTTAAACAGCACAAAAGTCACTTCTTTTAAGAAGAGTTTTGTGCAGTGCACCAAAAGGTCACAACAGCAACCAGGTGAATTGGATATCCCTGTTTGCACAAAAAGGCACAGAGGAAATAGTCAGAGTCTCAAACAATTACAGGAAAAAACATTTGGCTAAACTTGTCATGGCTTATAACAGTGGGTGCACCAGCAGTCCAGCACCATGTACGTAAACATGGGCATAAAGTGGTGATTCATAGTTTGTTGCCCCGAGAAACAAACATCCAAGAAACATATCTGGGTTGTTCCCATTTTTGTTCACTCTAGCCACCTACTCCTATGTGTGGATAGCAAATCTAGTCCTGGTCATACCACTGTGTACATCGTTACCCCTATATTTCCCTTTTCGACCAAGAGACCGGTTGGATGACCAGTCTGTACTACTTTCACCCCCTTTCCTTCCTGTTTGTACCAAGTCCGATGTACATACTAAATTCCCCCAACCCCACTTTATTTCTTGTTTGAACCAAGTACTCCCTCCGTCCGGAATTACTTGTCATCAAATTGGATGTGTCTAGAACTAAAATACATCTAGATACATCCATTTCAATGACAAGTATTTTCAGATGGAGGGAGTACAAGATTAGACTCCATGAAGTAGCTTTACCTCTAACAATAGAAGAAGAAAAATATGTGACATTGGACCATCCGATCGAGAGGGGCTGAGAGGTAGAAAATGATGCACATGTAGCGACGTAGCGAGCTGGGGAAGTAGAGCTAAGGCAGTTTCGAACGAAGATATACCTGAAGGTCGTCGGGATGTGGATAGGTGGGTGGCGGGAGGCCGGATCTGCCCACAGGCAACGACGAAGGGATCGGAGGACCTCCCGCGCCGGCGCTCGGCCAGAGATAACGGTGCGACCGGCAGTGGGTCTCCTCCCTCGCTGTCGACGACGGCCTAAACACTGCCCCTCCTCCCCTTCATTGGCGGAGGGGGATACGTCCGGATCTGTAACCAGCGGTGAGGATAGAAAGCCAGTGTTTTTTGAAGGGAGAAAGACAGTGTTACTACCCCTATCTTGTTTAAATCTGGAGAGGATGAGAGTGTGTGAATAGAGCAACCCTAGCAAGCAAGCGCGGAGGCTCCAACCTATATATACGTAGTGAGAAACCCTAGCAAGCAAGCAACCCCTATCTTCGTCAACTCGTAGAAGACCGAGAAATTTGATTACTACAACGCCCTCTCCCTCGCGGACTGAGCTCCAGTGCCTTAACTGCACCTGCCTTTGGCTGCATGATTGGAGGGCCAACCACCTGTTGGGCCCACCTGTCATGGATGCAAAGGCAGGAGCATTAAGTTGAAGCTTTCGCTATCCCTCCCGCACGAGGTGGACGGACATGCAGTAGTGGATTCGATACTGTAGAACTAGGAGTAACATCATTATTGTTCGTCTTCTCGAAGAGGCGAAGAGCCAAGCGCAACCCGAACGTGGCAGTTGCAAATGCTCACGTGGTGCGGTTCCTTGGAGTACTAGCCAGGCTCTTGCATGAGACAAAATTGCTATTCTTTAACAGTTAAACTCCATTATCCATTGGTTGATACTCATTTTGCATAGGTCCACGCGCTTAGCACCGTTTCCTCCTGGGGTCACCAATGTTTATTTGCTAATTAATAGCATTGCATGCAATGAACTAGCCATTGCAAGTCATTAAAAGCCTGCACACCTCTCATCTCTTATTGGTTGATATGTCAAGAAACAAGAAACAAGGTAGAAGTTAATGCACCGCACCTAAGTGTTTTGGGACTATTTGGTTTTCATAAGGTGACTTACACACCTAGACGGAGGGAGTAGTATAGCCCTGTAAACCGGAAAGGAGTATTTTCCTTTCTAGAGATTTCAACAAGTGACTAGACTACACCGTGTGCAGTACTCCCTCCCTTCCGGTTTATAGGGCTCAAATCTCAAATCTCATGAACCAAGGAATTTTGTGATTGGAGGAATGTATCTCGTACTTTACAAAACTACCCTAATTAAACTCATGCATTAATTACGTAGTTCTCTCGTTTTCCTCTCCGCCTAGGTCGCGGTGCACAATATTGAGCACTCCTATATGACTAGCCGCTCTATCTACATGCGGGACATTTCAAAGCATCCAGGCCCGCGTGCCATCCACCAAATCACAGCGAGGTGCTACAGTTAAGACTCACCTGTAACCCCGGTGTGGCCGTCATGACCCGTCATATCACAAAACCCACACCTTTACCAGTAGTGGTAAGGTGGCCTCCAAGTTGGACTGGAAGAAGCAACCATCATTTCACTGGAACGCTCATTCAAGCCCTTTCTTCCCTTTCTTGAAGAAAAACTCACTCCAGGCTACTCACTTCTGCCATTTTTCTTCTGTACTGATGAAGGAAAGGTGGGCGAATCAGTTATGCTGCTATATTTTCATTCCAAGAATCTTCTTTTTGTGAAGCACCGACCGATTCTCACATCCTATTATTTTACCGTTTTCATTGCAATTGTGGTTTCCTTTCGATTGCTTTTTGTTTGTCAGTTCATTGATGGATCCTGGAGCACTAGGCAAAGAGTTGCCGGCGGACAACCCACTGGAGATAGCGATCTCCAGGAAGCAAGCACCGACCAACGAGTTGACCATGTTGGTGGGCCAACCCATGGAGACGAAGAACTCCAAGAAACAAGCATTGGCCAAAGAGTTGAGGACTTTGGCGGACGAACTCCTCAAAGGAAGTTGGAAGAACAGCAAGGGCCCCACCGTGCCTACCCCAGGAACTCTGATTGCCACCTATGTGAGGCTCAAGACCGAGTTTGAGGAGATAGTCGCCGTTGAGAAGCAGTATTCCCCTGGCAAGGTGATGGCCCCCATCGAGGACGAGGAGATGGCCCCCGGAGGGATGAGATCCCCCGGTGAGCTGCACAAGGTAAAAAATAATGGCTTATTACCATAGTTGTTAGGGTTGTGCAGGTGCCGATGGACGTCCTTGATGATTCCGATGTCGTGGCCCGTCCTGTTGGCATCGCCCCGGAGATCAATTCCGATGCCGCTGTCCATCCTGTAGACATTGCCCCAGAGATCGATTCCGATGTCACAGTCAGTCCTGCAGACATCGCCCCAGAAATCGATTCCCATGCCGATGTCCGTGTTGTGGTCATTGCCCGAGAGATCGATGACAAGAAAAAGTTGGTCACACTAATCCTTCAGGGTAGTTTGCATTGCCCTGTGTTTAATTACCAGAACGATGCGTGTTATCAAACCATCTTAGGGCTAGTGCACTGTCTTGTGTGGGTGGATCTTGCTACTTTTGTTTGATAGTGAATCATGCAATGAATCATGCGAACCCTCTCCGAGTTATGGAAACAGATGTATCCTCACCAGCTTTTGATGTAATATATGGCATGATTAGATGTAAGTTTGAACTGTTTATCATATCAGCAGGGCTTGTTTGATGATTCTTGGTGTTAGTAGGCTAGCTACTGTGCGAGCTATAGTACTTGCAAAACACTCACCGAAGAGAAACGTTGGGACTGATGAGCTCGTGGTACGCTTATACTTATCCCTCGTCGATCGACCAATAGCCCTAGCTCCATTGTAGGCTTAGCGATCGATGACCTAGGTGGGCTAGTTTGGCCTAGTGGGTTTCAGTGATATGACGTGCAACACAAAATCATAGGAGTGGAGAGACGTACTCCCTCCGTTCCAAAATAGATGACCTAGGAGGGCTAGTTTGCCCTAGTGGGTTTCAGTGATATGACGTGGTACAATACTTGTTGAGTTGGCATAGATCGAGATTAGGATTTGTCGCTCCGATTGTCGGAGAGGTATCTCTGGGGCCCTCTTGGTAATGCACATTATTATAAGCCTTGCAAGCATTGTGACTAGTGAGTTAGTTCTGGGATGATGCATTACGGAACGAGTAAAGAAACTTGCAGTAATGAGATTGAACTAGGTATGAGGATACCGATGATCGAATCTCAGGCAAGTAACATATCAGTGATAAAGGAAACAACGTATGTTGTTATGCGGTTTGACCGATAAAGATCTTCGTAGAATATGTAGGAACCAATATGAGCATCCAGGTTCCGCTATTGGTTATTGACCGGAGACAAGTCTCGGTCATGTCTACATAGTTCTCGTACCCGTAGGGTCCGCACGTTTAACGTTCGGTGACGATCAATATTATGAGTTTATGTGATTTGATGTACCAAAGGTATTTTGGAGTCCCGGATGACATCGGGGACATGACGAGGAGTCTCGAAATGGTCGAGACGTAAAGATCGATATATTGGACGACTATATTCGTACATCGGAAAGGTTCCGAGTGATTCGGGTATTTTTCGGAGTACCGGGGAGTTACGGGAATACGGGGAAAGAGTATTGGGCCTCATGGGCCAAGTGGTGGAAGAGAGGAGGCAGGGCGCGCGCCCCCCTAGCCCAAACTGAATTGGACTAGGGGGCCGGCCCCCCTTTCCTCCTTTCCTCCCTCTCCTTCCTTCTCCCTCTCCTCATTCCTTTCCTCCTCCTAGTAGTAGGAAAGGGGAGTCCTACTCCTACTAGGAGGAGGACTCCTCCTGGCACGCCCTACAGGGGCCGGCCGGCCTCCCCTTGCTCCTTTATATACGGGGCAGGGGGTACCCTAGAACACACAATTTGATTGTTCCAAGCCGTGTGCGGTGCCCCCCTCCACCAAAATCCACCTCAATCATATCGTAGCTGTGCTTAGGAGAAGCCCTGCGTCGGTAGCAACATCATCACCATCATCATGCCATCGTGCTGACGGAACTCTCCCGTGAAGCTCTGCTGGATCAGAGTTCGCGGGACGTCATCGAGCTGAACGTGTGCTGAACTCGGAGGTGTTGTGCGTTCGGTACTTGGATCAGTCGGATCGTGAAGACGTTCGACTACATCAACCGTGTTCTCATAACGCTTTCGCTTACGGTCTACGAGGGTATGTGGACGATACTCTTCCCTCTCGTTGCTATGCATCACCATGATCTTGCGTGTGCATAGGGAAATTTTGAAATTACTACGTTCCCCAACAGTAACACTGTTAGCTTTGACTATAATGGTTACCGTTATGACAAGTGGAGCCCACATGTCGGTCCCTGTATTTTTTCAAAAAGCAATCGACACTACAAAAAAATACACTTCCGTGATGATACATGTTTGTCACAGTAGGTCGCTTTTTTTGTCATGCATGTACATCCATGACAAATTTATGACAGAATCAAGATAGTCATACATGTGTTGTCGTAGAAGTGTTCCATGAAATTACCAAAATTGTCCTCACGGAAGTGTCCACTTCCATGACGATAAATCACGCGTCACAGAAGTGCTTTCGTCAATGGTGACCGACATGTGGCATCCACCATAACGGAACGCCGTTAAGCTATCGGGTCGGGTTTTGGATCCGATAACCCGTTAACAGCCCCGACCAATGGGGATTTTCCACGTGTAAAATCATCATTGGCTAGAGGAAACACGTGTCGGCTCATCGTCGGGACATATGTCATCCACTCACTGGACAGAAGGCGCCTATGATACGTCAACACGTGGCACGGCCCAACAAGTTTAAATGGGCCGGCCCAACTAAAGTCCCACAAGATTTTGCAGACCATAATGGGCCGACCCAGCTAAAGGCCCATGAGATTTTGCGGACCATAATGGGCTAGCCCAGCTAAAGACCCACAAGATTTCGTGGGCCATAATGGGCCAGCCCAGGTACAGGCCCACAAGATTTTTGTGTGCCATAATAGGCCGGCCCAGGTAAAGGCCCACAAAATTCTTGCGGATCATAATGGGCCGGCCCAGCTAAAGGCCCACGAGAATTCGCCAACATTAATGGGCCGGCCCAGCTGTAGGCCCACAAGATTTTGAGGACCCTAGTAGGCCAGCCCATTAACTGGCTGCCATGTTTTGGGCCAAATGTCGGCCCATATTTGATACGGTCTATTGATGACCTGCCACGCTCCGGGCCTAATAGTGGCCCATATGAGATCCGACCCGTTAAAAGCCTACCACGTTCTGGGCCAAATTACGGACCAGATCAGGTCCGGCCCTTTAAGAGGTTTTGGGCCTAATTATGTCCCATATCAGATTCGGCCCGTCAACTGGACACTATGCTTTTGGGCCCACTTGCTAAAGGCCCACTTAGTAATTCGGCCTGATATTAGTTTTGGCCTGTTAAGGGCCCGTTTAACATTTCGGCCCTATATTAATTTCAGCATGTTAAAAGCTCGTCATATAGTTGGGCCTAACTACGGCCCGATTTGCATCCGGCCTGCTCACAGCCGATATCTGATTGGGCCAAACAAGGACCGAGACAATTTTTCGGCCTGTTAAAAGCCCGTGATTTGATTCACACAATCATGGGTCGGGGTTCATTTCGGGCTGCTACCGGCCCATGAGCTGATCGGCACGTTTCAGGCCCAACCTACATCGTGATTGCATGACGGCCCGATTATGTACCGTAATTTTATGGGTTGGCCGGTTTACTGCGAAGACAGGATATATATACAGTAAAATAACTGCAGCATCGTGAATAAGAAAAAACATATACTATACAATAAACAAATTACGGCATATTACATCCACTGGGCATCAAAGTTCGCCACTATGATAATAAAGCACAAGCAGACAGCAGATTACATACACTGGGCATCGAAGATCGCCAACAGTGCAAATAAACACGCCGACAAAATAATATACAAAACCGACATCACTTCAATAGAGTTCAAGAAAGGTTAGCCCTACTGGGGAGCTGCAGCGCAAGCAGCTGAGCAAGCTGATGAGACTGCGCTTATTCAACACTTATATCTTCCTCACTCTGAAAGATAAACAAGTAGACAGATGACAGGTTTTGCACATAAAAGTATCAGTGCTGACAATTCATCACATTTCTTACTGATGAATAAAGTGACACAGTTTAAATTTGCATTAACACATTATGGTATTGTTCAGGTCAAGACATGGCAGGAAATGACATTGTGAAGGAGTTGGCAGCTTCACGACACCACTGGATTACAGATCAAGAACTCATAAGTATCAATGGTTAGTGTGTTGTCAATTTATACCATTTCAGATTGGCAAATAAAGAGACGGTTTAAATAATAGTAGAATGATATGACATTTTTCATAGTTAAGACATTGCAGAATATGGCATTGTGCTGTAGTGGGTAGATTCACCACACCACTGGATTACAGATGAAGAACAGAAGCATACATGCAGTGCAAAAGAAGATCACTTGCTCTGTATAGTTTAATTTACATGGTATGAAGAAGGAACTTGCTTGTACAACTGAAAACTTAAATTGAGAAAGGACAAACTTTTGTTTATGAACTACATATATTAAACTTTAAACAAGCAATTTGATGCAAACACCAAAAATAAACAGCTGTTGCAGTCATGCCTAACCAAATATATACAACAAAGTTTGAAGGCTTGAGATGGACAAACTTACATTATTGGTGAAGACAGGCTCTATAAAGGCCTTGTCCATGCTGATGGGAGGGGCAATTCAAGAAGTTTACCACAAAATCTTCTTTAAGAGCATTGCCTTTATTCTACATTTTGTTAAGAGTAAATATAGATGCGATAATATACGAAAAAATGGAGAATATTTAAGATAAGATGAAGAGTGATGCTAGATAACCAAGTAGCTATAAATGTAAGTGCAGCGATACAGGAAAAAGGTACAGCCAAGAGCAATGCAGAGCTAAACTTCTTCACTACCAACCTTATGGTAACAGTAAATATAGATCTGATGTGTAGAAAATGGAGGGCAAAGGAAAATAAGCTGCAGAGTGATGGTACATGAACAACTACCTGTCATTATAAGTACACTGATAAAGGACAACATGTACTTACAAGAACAATGCAGAGCTAAAAAAACATTGGCATTGGATATATTCTACACTAATGTAACCATTCATACAGATCAGATAATTTGGAGCGAACAATTGATAAGCAAGCTATTATGCATACTACTGTCACATAATGAACCAGGTATGTATGCAAGTACAGTGATACAGGACAACAGGTACTAACAAGAGCAAAGCAGCGGGCAGCATATTTGAGATATCATGTCGTTCTTGTCAAACTGGAATTCTTCTTCGAGCAGATTTCCTGCAAAAAAGATCCGTAAGGCACATGCGGAAAAGTAGAAGTTCAAATTGTCATGTGATTTCATAGACAGTACCTCATCCTGGGAACGAGACCAGTGCATAACAAGGTTTTTCCATTCAATGTCTTCTAAATTTAGCACATGAGACTTCACCAGGAATTCGTTTATAGACTTGCCATCAAAGTGTGATTTCCTCAGGTAACACCGATACTGCTGCAATGCTTCCTTGAAAAGCACAAGCAAGCTTTGCTCGTCATGACTATCCAGATTGACTCTCACCTAGTTACAACAATGTAATGTAAATCAATCATGTGTTCAATCAGCAGAAAACAGGAAAATAATAACCATGAATAATAGCACTTACACGTAAGTTGGACAGGAAGATGTGAAAATGGTGTTTGTCTTCACAATAATCTTCCCATGATGGGAATATATGCACGTAGTCCCTAACAACATTGAAAGCATTGTCCTTTAAACTGGGAATAAATGGAATGGGGTTCCAATCTGCAGGAATTGGCCGTCTCTGCAGTTGGGATAGGTCTTCGGCCAGTGGACTTGTTGTACTTTTTGCAGGAGTGGGATTTTTCTATGGTACAGCTAGTGCTATGGCAAATGAAATCGGTATACCTATTGCTGGAGTGCAGGTCCTGTGTGGTGGGGCTAGTGGTGTGACCAGTGAAGTATGGGTACATGTTGGGGAACGTTGCAGAAAACAAAAAAAATTCCTACGTTTCACCAAGATCAATCTATGGATTCAACTAGCAACGAGAGGAGAGTGCATCTACATACCCTTGTAGACCGCGAGCGGAAGCGTTCAAGAGAACGGGGATGATGGAGTCGTACTCGCCGTGATCCAAATCACCGATGACCAAGTGCCGACGGACGGCACCTCCGCGTTCAACACACATACGGAGCGGATGACGTCTCCTCGTTCTTGATCTAGCAAGGGGGAAGGAGAGGTTGATGAAGATCCAGCAGCACGACGGCGTGGTGGTGGATGCAGCAGTGATCGCAGCAGGGCTTCGCCGAGCTTCTGCGAGAGGGAGAGGTGTAGCAGGGGAGAGGGAGGCGCCAAGACTTGAGGTGTAGCTGCCCTCCCCCCTTTATATAGGCCCCCTACGGGGGTGCGCCGGCCCTAGGAGATGGGATCTCCTAGGGGGGCAGCGGCCAAGGGGGTGGAGTACCCCCCAAGGCAAGTGGAGGCGCCCCCTCCCCTAGGGTTCCCAACCCTAGGCGCATGGGGGGCCAAGGGGGGCGCACCAGCTCACCAGGGGCTGGTTCCCCTCCCCACTTCAGCCCATGGGGCCCTCCGGGATGGGTGGCCCCACCCGGTGGACCCCCGGGACCCTTCCGGTGGTCCCGGTACAATACCGGTGACCCCCGAAACTCTCTCGATGGCCGAAACTGCACTTCCTATATATAATTCTTCACCTCCGGACCATTCTAGAACTCCACGTGACGTCCGGGATCTCATCCGGGACTCCGAACAACTTTCGGGTTACTGCATACTCATATCTCTACAACCCTAGCGTCACCGAACCTTAAGTGTGTAGACCCTACGGGTTCGGGAGACATGTAGACATGACCGAGATGGCTCTTCGGCCAATAACCAATAGCGGGATCTGGATACCAATGTTGGCTCCCACATGCTCCTCGATGATCTCATCGGATGAACCACGATGTCGAGGATTCAAGCAACCCCGTATACAATTCCCTTTGTTAATCGGTACGTTACTTGCCCGAGACTCGATCGTCGGTAACCCAATACCATGTTCAGTCTTGTTACCGGCAAGTCAATTTACTCATACCTTAATGCATGATCCCGTGATCAACTAGAGGCTCATTATGATGATGCATTACTGAGTAGGCCTAGAGATACCTCTCCGTCATACAGAGTGACAAATCCCAGTCTCGATTCGTGCCAACCCAACAGACACTTTCGGAGACACCTGTAATGTACCTTTATGGTCACCTAGTTACGTTGTGACGTTTGGTACACCCAAAGTACTCCTACGGTATCCGGGAGTTGCACAATCTCATGGTTTAAGGAAATGATACTTGACATTCATAAAAGCTACAGCAAACGAACTACACGATCTTTGAGCTAAGCTTAGGATTGGGTCTTGTCCATCACATCATTCTCCTAATGATGTGATCCCGTTATCAATGACATCCCCATGTCCATAGCCAGGAAACCATGACTATATGTTGATCAACGAGCTAGTCAACTAGAGGCTCACTAGGGACACATTGTGGTCTATGTATTCACACATGTATTATGATTTCCGGATAATACAATTATAGCATGAATAATAGACAATTATCATGAACAAGGAAATATAATAATCATTTTATTATTGCCTCTAGGGCATATTTCCAACAGTCGCCCACTTGCACTAGAGTCAATCATCTAGTTACATTGTGATGAATCGAACACCCATGGAATTCTGGTGTTGATCATGTTTTGCTCTAGGGAGAGGTTTAGTCAATGGATCTGTGACGTTCAGGTCCGTATGTACTTTACAAATTTCTATGTCTCCATTTTGAACACTTTCACGAATGGAGTTGAAGCGACGCTTGATATGCCTGGTCTTCCTGTGAAACCTGGGCTCCTTGGCAAGGGAAATAGCTCCAGCATTGTCACAGAAGAGAGTCATCGGCCCCGACGCATTGGGTATGACTCCTAGGTCGGTAATGAACTCCTTCACCCAGACTGCTTCGTGTGCTGCCTCCGAGGCTGCCATGTACTCTTCTTCACATGTAGATCCCACCACAACGCTTTGCTTGCAACTGCACCAGCTTACTGCCCCACCATTCAAAATATACACGTATCCGGTTTGTGACTTAGAGTCATCCAGATCTGTGTCGAAGCTAGCGTCGACGTAACCCTTTACGACGAGCTCTTCGTCACCTCCATAAACGAGAAACATGTCCTTAGTCCTTTTCAGGTACTTCGGGATATTCTTGACCGCTGTCCAGTGATCCTTGCCGGGATTGCTTTGGTACCTTCCTACCAAACTTACGGCAAGGTTTACATTAGGTCTGGTACACAGCATGGCATACATAATAGACCCAATGGCTGAGGCATAGGGGATGACACTCATCTCTTCTATATCTTCTGCCGTGGTCGGACATTGAGCTGAGCTCAATTTCACACCTTGCAACACAGGCAAGAACCCCTTCTTAGACTGATCCATATTGAACTTCTTCAATATCTTATCAAGGTATGTGCTTTGTGAAAGACCTATGAGGCGTCTTGATCTATCTCTATAGATCTTGATACCTAATATATAAGCAGCTTCTCCAAGGTCCTTCATTGAAAAACTCTTATTCAAGTAGGCCTTAATGTTGTCCAAGAGTTCTATATCATTTCTCATCAAAAGTATGTCATCTACATACAATATGAGAAATGCTACAGAGCTCCCACTCACTTTCTTGTAAACGCAGGCTTCTCCATAAGTCTGCATAAACCCAAACGCTTTGATCATCTCATCAAAGCGAATGTTCCAACTCCAAGATGCCTGCACCAGCCCATAAATCGAGCATTGGAGCTTGCACACCTTGTCAGCATTCTTAGGATCGACAAAACCTTCCGGCTGCATCATATACAATTCTCATAATCATAGAATGCGGCAATTGCTAACATGATTCGGACGGACTTCAGCTTCGCTACAGGTGAGAAAGTCTCATCGTAGTCAACCCCTTGAACTTGTCGATAACCCTTAGCGACAAGCCAAGCTTTATAGATGGTCACATTACCATCTGCGTCTGTCTTCTTCTTGAAGATCCATTTATTTTCTATGGCTCGTCGATCAACGGGCAAGTCAGTCAAAGTCCATACTTCATTTTCATACATGGATCCTATCTCGGATTTCATGTCTCCCAGCCATTTTTCGGAATCTGGGCCTGCCATCGCTTCTTCATAGTTCGAAGGTTCACCATTGTCTAACAACATGATTTCCAAGACAGGGTTACCGTACCACTCTGGTGCGGAACGTGTCCTTGTGGACCTACGAAGTCCAGTAGGAGCTTGATCCGAAGTATCTTGATCATCATCATTAACTTCCTCTCTAATCGGTGCAGGCACCACAGGAACATTTTCCTGAGCTGCGCTACTCTCTACTTCAAGAGGCAGTACTTCATCAAGCTCTACTTTCCTCCCACTTACTTCTTTCGAGAGAAATTCCTTCTCTAGAAAGGATCCATTCTTGGCAACAAAGATCTTGCCTTCGGATCTGGGGTAGAAGGTATACCCAATGGTTTCCTTAGGGTATCCTATGAAGACGCATTTTTCCGACTTGGGTTCGAGCTTTTCAAGTTGAAGTTTCTTGACATAAGCATCGCATCCCCAAACTTTTAGAAACGACAGCTTAGGTTTCTTCCCAAACCATAATTCATACGGTGTCGTCTCAACGGATTTCGACGGAGCCCTATTTAAAATGAATACGGGAGTCTCTAAAGCATAGCCCCAAAATGATAGCAGTAAATCGGTAAGAGACATCATAGATCGCACCATATCTAATAGTGTGCCATTACGACGTTCGGACACACCATTACGCTGAGGCGTTCCAAGCGGCGTGAGTTGTGAAACTATTCCACATTTTCTTAAGTGTGTGCCAAACTCGTGACTCAAGTATTCTCCCCCACGATCTGATCGCAAGAACTTGATTTTCCTGTCACGTTGATTCTCAACCTCACTCTGAAATTCCTTCAACTTTTCAAAGGTCTCAGACTTGTGTTTCATCAAATAGACATACCCATATCTACTCAAGTCATCAGTGAGGGTGAGAACATAACGATAGCCACCGCGAGCCTCAACACTCATTGGACCGCACACATCAGTATGTATGATTTCCAATAAGTTGGTTGCTCGCTCCATTGTTCCTGAGAACTGAGTCTTGGTCATTTTACCCATGAGGCATGGTTCGCACGTGTCAAATGATTCGTAATCAAGCGACTCTAAAAGTCCATCTGCATGGAGCTTCTTCATGCGTTTGACACCTATGTGACCAAGGCGGCAGTGCCACAAGTATGTGGGACTATCATTATCAATCTTACATCTTTTGGTATTCACACTATGAATATGTGTAGCATTACGCTCGAGATTCATTAAGAATAAACCATTCACCATCGGAGCATGACCATAAAACATATCTCTCATATAAATAGAACAACCATTATTCTCGGATTTAAATGAGTAGCCATCTTGAATTAAACGAGATCCTGATACAACATTCATGCTCAAAGCTGGCACTAAATAACAATTATTGAGGTTTAAAACTAATCCCGTAGGTAAATGTAGAGGTAGCGTGCCGACGGCGATCACATAGACCTTGGAACCATTCCCGGCGCGCATCGTCACCTCGTCCTTCGCCAGTCTCCGCTTATTCCGCAGCTCCTGCTTTGAGTTACAAATGTGAGCAACCGCACCGGTATCAAATACCCAGGAGCTACTACGAGTACTGGTGAGGTACACATCAATTACATGTATATCACATATACCTTTCGTGATGTCGGCCTTCTTGTCTGCTAAGTATTTGGGGCAGTTGCGCTTCCAGTGACCACTTCCCTTGCAATAAAAACACCCAGTCTCGAGCTTGGGTCCATTCTTTGGCTTCTTCCCGGCAGCTTGCTTACCGGGCGCGGCAACTCCCTTGCCGTCCTTCTTGAAGTTCTTCTTACCCTTGCCTTTCTTGAACTTAGTGGTTTTATTCACCATCAACACTTGATGTTCCTTTTTGACTTATACCTCTGCTGACTTCAGCATTGAATATACCTCAGGAATGGTCTTTTCCATTCCCTGCATATTGAAGTTCATCACAAAGCTCTTGTAGCTCGATGGAAGCGACTGAAGGATTCTGTCAATGACCGCGTCATCCGGGAGATTAACTCCCAGCTGAGTCAAGCGGTCATGCAACCCAGACATTCTGAGTATGTGCTCACTAACAGAACTATTTTCCTTCATCTTACAGCTGAAGAACTTGTCGGAGACTTCATATCTCTCGACACGGGCATGAGCTTGGAAAACCATTTTTAGCTCTTCGAACATCTCATATGCTCCGTGTCGCTCAAAACACTTTTGGAGCCCCGGTTCTAAGTTGTAAAGCATGCCGCAGTGAACGAGGGAGTAATCATCAGCACGTGTCTGCCAAGCATTCATAATGTCTTGTTCTGCAGGGAAAGCAGGTGCTTCACCTAGCGGTGCTCATAGGACATAATCTTTCTTGGCAGCTATGAGGATGATCCTCAGGTTCCGGACCCAGTCCGTATAGTTGCCACCATCGTCTTTCAGCTTGGTTTTCTCTAGGAACGCGTTGAAGTTGAGGACAACGTTGGCCATTTGATCTACAAGACATATTGTAAAGATTTTAGACTAAGTTCATGATAATTAAGTTCATCTAATAAAATTATTTAATGAACTCCCACTCAGATAGACATCCCTCCAGTCATCTAAGTATAACATGATCCGAGTTAACTAGGCCGTGTCCGATCATCACGTGAGACGGACTAGTCAACATCGGTGAACATCTTCATGTTGATCGTATCTTCTATACGACTCATGCTCGACCTTTCGGTCTTCTGTGTTCCGAGGCCATGTCTGTACATGCTAGGCTCGTCAAGTCAACCTAAGTGTTTGCATGTGTAAATCTGTCTTACACCCGTTGTATGTGAACGTTGGAATCTATCACACCCGATCATCACGTGGTGCTTTGAAACAACAAACTGTCGCAACGGCACACAGTTAGGGGGAACACTTTCTTGAAATTATTATGAGGGATCATCTTATTTACTACCGTAGTTCTAAGTAAACAAGATGCAAAAACATGATAAACATCACATGCAATCAAATAATAGTGACATGATATGGCCAATATCATATAGCTCCTTTGATCTCCATCTTGGGCTCCATGATCATCTTGTCACCGGCATGACACCATGATCTCCATCATCATGATCTCCATCACCATGTCTCCATGAAGTTCCTTGCCAACTATTACTTCTACTACTATGGCTAACACGTTTAGCAATAAAGTAAAGTAACTTACATGGCGTTTCTCAATGACACGCAGGTCATACAAAAATAAAGACAACTCCTATGGCTCTTGCCGGTTGTCATACTCATTGACATGCAAGTCGTGATTCCTATTACAAGAACATGATCTCATACATCACATATATATCATTCATCATTCATCACAACTTTGGCCATATCACATCACATGACACTTGCTGCAAAAAACAAGTTAGACGTCCTTTAATTGTTGTTGCAAGTTTTACGTGGCTGCAATAGGGTTCTAGCAAGAACGTTTTCTTACCTACGCCAAAACCACAACGTGAATTGCCAATTTCTATTTACCCTTCATAAGGACCCTGTTCATTGAATCCGATCCAACTAAAGTGGGAGAGACAGACACCCGCCAGCCACCTTATGCAAATAGTGCATGTCAGTCGGTGGAACCGGTCTCACGTAAGCGTACGTGTAAGGTTGGTCCGGGCCGCTTCATCCCATGATGCCGCCGAATCAAGATAAGACTAGTAACGGCAAGCAAATTGACAATATCGACACCCACAACTACTTTGTGTTCTACTCGTGCATAGTAACTACGCATAGACCAAGCTCATGATGCAACTGTTGGGGAACGTTGCACAAAACAAAAAAATTCCTACGTTTCACCAAGATCAATCTATGGAGTCAACTAGCAATGAGAGGAGAGTGCATCTACATACCCTTGTAGATCGCGAGCGGAAGCGTTCAAGAGAACGGGCATGATGGAGTCGTACTCGCCGTGATCCAAATCACCGATGACCAAGTGCCGAACGGACGGCACCTCCGCGTTCAACACACGTACAGAGCGGATGACATCTCCTCCTTCTTGATCCAGCAAGGGGGAAGGAGAGGTTGATGAAGATCCGGCAGCACGACGGCGTGGTGGTGGATGCAGCAGTGATCGCAGCAGGGCTTCGCCGAGCTTCTACGAGAGGGAGAGGTGTAGCAGGGGAGAGGGAGGCGCCAAGACTTGAGGTGTAGCTACCCTCCCTCCCCCCCTTATATAGGCCCCCTAGGGGGGTGTGCCGGCCCTAGGAGATGGGATCTCCTAGGGGGGCAGCGGCCAAGGGGGTGGAGTACCCCCCAAGGCAAGTGGAGGCGCCCCCTCCCCTAGGGTTCCCAACCCTAGGCGCATGGGGGGGCAAGGGGGGGCGCACCAGCCCACCAGGGGCTGGTTCCCCTCCCCACTTCAGCCCATGGGGCCCTCCGGGATGGGTGGCCCCACCCGGTGGACCCCGGGGACCCTTCCGGTGGTCCCGGTACAATACCGGTGACCCCCGAAACTCTCCCGATGGCCGAAACTGCACTTTCTATATATAATTCTTCACCTCCGGACCATTCCGGAACTCCTCGTGACGTCCGGGATCTCATCCGGGACTCCAAACAACTTTCAGGTTACTGCATACTCATATCTCTACAACCCTAGCGTCACCGAACCTTAAGTGTGTAGACCCTACGGGTTCGGGAGACATGTAGACATGACCGAGACGGCTCTCCGGCCAATAACCAACAGCGGGATCTGGATACCCATGTTGGCTCCCACATGCTCCTCAATGATCTCATCGGATGAACCACGATGTCGAGGATTCAAGCAACCCCGTATATAATTCCCTTTGTCAATCGGTATGTTACTTGCCCGAGACTCGATCGTCGGTATCCCAATACCTTGTTCAGTCTCGTTACCGGCAAGTCACTTTACTCGTACCGTAATGCATGATCCCGTGATCAACCACTTGATCACTTTGAGCTCATTATGATGATGCATTACCGAGTGGGCCCAGAGATACCTCTCCGTCATACGGAGTGACAAATCCCAGTCTCGATTCGTGCCAACCCAACAGACACTTTTGGAGACACCTGTAATGTACCTTTATGGTCACCTAGTTACGTTGTGACGTTTGGTACACCCAAATTACTCCTACAGTATCCGGGAGTTGCACAATCTCATGGTTTAAGGAAATGATACTTGACATTCAGAAAAGCTACAGCAAACGAACTACACGATCTTTGAGCTAAGCTTAGGATTGGGTCTTGTCCATCACATCATTCTCCTAATGATGTGATCCCGTTATCAATGACATCCCCATGTCCATAGCCAGGAAACCATGACTATCTGTTGATCAACAAGCTAGTCAACTAGAGGCTCACTAGGGACACATTATGGTCTATGTACTCACACATGTATTACGATTTCTGGATAATACAATTATAGCATGAATAATAGACAATTATCATGAACAAGGAAATATAATAATCATTTTATTATTGCCTCTAGGGCATATTTCCAACAGTACAGTCTGCTGGAGTCGGTCCTACGTTTTGTGTCACTGGTTGTACAGCCAATATAAGTGGGGTGCTGTCTGATTTCTCCGGCACCACCATGTTTTTCAAGGACTTTTCTGGTGCTCCTTCGGGTTCGGCAATCACCCTCTTCCTTTTTGATGTCTGATGCACAAGAACAACATTTGAGTGGAAAAACATGGTATGATGACAAATGGAATATGTATTGATAATGGATGGGCATGGCATCTCGACATATATGATGAGTAAACTAAGCAGATGGCGGTGCAACAAAGTAGAAGAAATGCAAGACAACATATGCAAGATACCCGCAATCAATAAAACATTGCCAAATTATAACATGTACCTTGATGGGTGAACAGGACAGGCCATCTGCCTTTGACTCCTCGAGGTTAGAATAGTCATTAGGATGATATTCTAAACAAGAATCAACATGTGGGGAGCGTATGAGTTTCATTGCATCCAGAATGGCACTCAATGCCTTGGTGCCAATTTTGTAAGTCATTGATGTGTTTAGCTTCAAGAGTGGACTGCTGCTAGTGCGACACAAAGTAGCTACACAGATCATAGTGTAGATATAACGGGAAAACCTTAAGCATCAGAGTAAAATCAGCAAAGTGGAACTTGCTGGAATATATGTGCTAGTATTGCCGGTACGGCTAGAAAGGCTTTGGATACCAACTCTCTTCAAGTGAAGGTGCGATACTGTTAATATCAATGTAACTCTCAAAGGCGACACAGCTCCCGCATTTCCTTGCTATTCTTATAGGATTCAAGTGGGCAGGCCACTACAAATCCTATTCCTATGTTTACAAGATCCTACGAATCAAAGAGGCTCAAAGTGTCCATCACAACCGACCGTATAGACCTCTACACTGCAAATGTCCTTGCTCATCTTCAGTACAAGGAACATACTGTACTACTATCATACTCCCTCCGTTCCAAAATATAAGTCTTGGTAGAGATTTCCACTATGGATCACATACAGATGTATCCAGGTACATTTTAGAGTGTAGATTCACTCATTTTGCTCCATATGTAGTCCATGGTGGAATCTATACAAAGACTTGTATTTAGGAACGGATAGAGTACATATTAAAGAAGAACGGAAGAGGAACATGGTAAAGAAGAGAAATCAGATTTTGGATAATAAAATGTTGGTTGCGCAGTGCCCACACATGATGAACCAGAGCGCATTAAGAATGCAACTCCTAGCTGTCTCTCGACCATTTCAGGCGGTTGGATGAAGATCCTACGTCTCCTAACCCTTCTTCCTCGTCTCTGATTCTTCCCATACAGAACACCGCACGGGCCGCCGGTGGACCACCGGCCCCCACCGCCTATGTTCCTCCGGCACCCCCACCCCAACCCCCACCCGCGTCGAGTTTTCTTTGTTCGGCGAGGCCCCACAACCACCCGAGCCCCTTCGATCGCACCGGCGAACTCCGGCGAGCTCTGAAAAATTGTCTGACCCAATTTTGAAATTTAGTCTAATGTGATTTAACTAGTGTGGAATATAAAAGGGGAAAACCATAAGCATTGCGAGTATGGTGTTGAGCATGCCATGGTGGATCTGAAGGTGCAAACCGGAAAAAGGCAACTTCACAACCAAGACAAGAAATCAGAGTAAAGCAGTGGCGATCTATTTTCTTGCTGCGATAAATAAGTTGAGCAGATATGAAAGAGTACCGCCTCTGGTGCGGCGGCGTGTAGGCATCTACTGAGAATTTGACGGTGTTGCGGTAGCGATGACTGTCAGCGGCGTGGAAGTAGATCTAGGAGGGTAGACGGTGGCGGCGGGGCGCGATGGACGAGACGGTCATAGGAGCGGCGCCGGCAAGGTGGACGACGGCGGGGATGAAGCGAGAGGACGGGATGCAAGGATCCCGGTCCGAAGCCGTGGATGAGAGAGGTCGATCTCTTGTAATGGACGGCGGCGTCGGGGTATCAGCTCCGGCATGGTGGAGGAGGACGGCGGTGGATGGGGTGGCGGACGGAGGAGGGTGGGGTGGAGAGGGTGTTTTGGCGCCCATGGAATACGAATGGGGAAAATGGAGGTAGAGAGGAAGGGGGAACCATGTATTCAGGGTGTGCTTCTCTCAAATGTGAGGAAATTTACAAACTTAGCCCCCGTTTCAAATTTCTACTACATCACAGCAACACTAGTTGGTCGGGGATAGGACGGTAATCTCGCATACACCAAATATTTGCCGGCGAGAGTTTGTTTTTGGCGCCCACCGTGTATGAATATGAATCGGGGAGGGAGTCGATTTCGTCCAAGGACACACTGTGTTTTGGCGCCCACGGTGTATGAATCCGGGTGAGAGGCGGTTACATCATGTTTGGGTGAAATTACAAACCTACCCCTATTGAAACCTATAGAAATCCAGCATATAGGCTTTGTGTGGAAGCGATAGGCAGCAGTGATTTCCATCTCGCAGATTTTGGTTCCGGGCGGTTACTGCGACTTTCCCCGCTTCGTTCAAATTTTGCAGAGTGCATGTTTACCGTGCCAACTCAATTCGAATCCCGTTTGTATTCTATTTTTTTCTGGCGGGTTCCATTTTCAAATGGGATTACATTCTATATACATCATTTTTTATATATACTTTCAAAAGCAAAACACCAGTTATACATAAATATGGTTTACAAATGGCATGATCTCAGATTCATAAGGTTGTATCCATCAATTTGGATTTTCAAATATTTGAAACCACTTTATGTTGAAATCCAATGTATGCATTCCTCGCTAACTATCTCCAATTAATGTGTGTTTCATGCGGGTTTTTTTACTTCTCAAACATGTATAATGTGTTTCACACACGCAACATATAGTGTAATCCCGTTTAGACATTAATTGCATATAAACCATGCATTGTTTGTAATTGAAGAATCTATGGATCACCAATATTGATAAACTATATAACATTACACGTGTGCCCAAATTCAAATGAATATGCATGTTTGATACACCAATTTGCGTTATGATATTATCGATGTCGTGATCTCCAGTTTAAATATTTGAATCCCCTTTAATCCAGATATTCATCTCATATAGCTATCACTCATGCTTATATAGGACTATCTCTCTGGACCTATACGCGTTCATCGTCTCTCAGGTATCTCTCGTGCTACCTGTATGTCGACAATGATCTTTTATCTTCGTAACACACTGACGGTACTCTCTCCCTCGACCTTCATCACTCTATCTCTCTCTAAGTATATCTCGCTCCCTGCTATGTGTCTCTAACTATGATTCTCCATGTGGAATCTCTTTCTCTCACACAAACACAAAACTTTGTCTCCCGGGGTCTCATTTCTCTCTACTATTCCCATGTGTGCCACTCGCACACCCCTCATACAGAGATGTCTTTCGCTCCTTAGATATGAGAACCTACGACTCTTCCTCATCAATATCTCTTTCTCACACACAAACACAAACTCTGTCTCCCAGGGTCTCATATTTCTCCATTGTTCTCTTGTATGTCGCTCACACACACCCTCTCTCCCTAGAGATATCTTGCGTTCCCTCGTATGTCTCTCTAGCTATCACTCTCGTTGTGAAATATCTTTCTCTCTCGCAGACACAAAACTCCGTCTCTCTGGATCTCATTTCTCTCTGATATCTGTTTGTATGTGACTCACACGCACCCTCTCTCTATCTCTCTCACACCCACACACATAACCCAGCCTTCTGATCCACTCGACTCCTATCTCTAACGCACACTAGCTAGCATCTTTATCTTTCTATTTATCTGTTTCTCCATCAACCTTCTTTCTCGCCCTCACTCTTGATTCCTATCACGCACACTACATATGTTTCTCTCTACATGTAGTCAAGTGCCCTCTCACACACATATATAACTTCACCCTTTGAACCACCCGACGGTCATCTCCAACACCCAAACTAGCGGATGTCCCTCTAGCTAGCATCTCCATCTCTGTATCTATCTGTAGTTTCTCCGTCAACATTTCTTTCTCGCACGGAGTCTTGCTTCCTATCACCCACACTATATATGTCTCTCCATACATATGCATTTATAGGTTGGTCTCTTTTGCACAATCGTTGTGCCTCATTCCCTCTGCTCGCCATAGATGCATGCTCCAGCCCACGCCACTATCTCTTAAAGACAAAAACACGTGCTCAATTTTCGGGACTTCTTCCATGCATTCTCACATGCATGCATATTGTCATACCGATCCGTCTCTCCCATGCCATTGATCTTATGACTTATGTCTTCTTTCTTTATCTCGATCATGCGCGCGCGCACACACACACACATCCCACGTATACATGTATACCTCTCACACATGCACGTTCAAGGTCTCTATGTCTCCATACGTAGTTAATTACCCTCAATCCTAACGCCACATCGAATCATTCTCCTATTTTGTGCACATAACTTCCGCCTAGGTGGGTAAAACACACACTCACACTTAACAATCTCCTTCTAGCTACCCCCCCCCCACCTCTCACTCTTCCCCTATATCCCCGAAACCAATAAGACCATCCCTTAGTTTAATTCCCGCCTACATGCACCATCGATATATGGTAGTCTTCCTCGGTGTCTCTCGAACAAACACGTTCTCTCGAAGTCGACTCCTCTCATGCATATAGGTCCTAATGCGTTTTTTGAGGCTAACTTTGACCAAACGTTAGAGCAATAATATATGGCATGCAACTTACACAAAGCATACCTTCAATTTTGTATGTCAAAGGAGCTTCCAATAATATAATTTGCATAGTGTACATCTCATGTGCTATTAATCTTGTCAATAGTCAAAGGTTGTCTTGAAAAACACATTAGGCCCTATATAGATGGAAGGAAGGAGTAGGTCCCATGCAAAAAATGAGAATAAAATTCAAACATCTGGGCATCGTGGCTCGGTCGATAACATTGAGAAACTTGGTTTTAAAATCATGAAACTTGGCATGGTGTCATGTCATGGTAGTACCATGCCGTGGTAAAAAAATTGGCCGAATAGGAACAAATTTTGGTATAAGCTTCTTGCAAATCGGAGCTTCTCTCAAGAAGGCTCGTGGTTCTAGGAGGGAACGTGTCACCTTTGTGTGCATAATTCAAATTTGAAATACAAGCACATGTTCCAGTGCACCAAAGTTGGTTGAAAAATCACATGTGTCTCCTCGGGTAAATTTCTATGTTCCATGCAAGAAATGGGAATGAAATTCAAAATTCTGGGCGTCGTGGCTGGGTTGGAAACATTGAGAAACTTAGTTTTTTAATTCCTATAAATCCAAAACACGCATGAAAATAATGAAACTTGGCTTGGTGCCATGACATGGCACCAACATGCTGTGGTAAATTTGCAGTCCGATTTGCGAAGGCGCACACATTAACAATCAACAAAGTCATTTTGGAAGAAGTGCTGTCACGTTACAATTGGAAACACAAGTATTATTGAAACCATGGGAGTTCTACTTACTAGTACCATTTACGTGTCGCCACGCGTCCCCTTTTTTATTAGCTAGGAGGCGACGTGCAGGGTAGCTATTTGAGTACGAGGGGTGTGCGATCAGATCCCTATGCGTTCTTATCAGGAGGAGAGCCCTTTGACCTCCATCTGCCGTCCACCTCTCTCCCAAGGTCTCCATTAATGGCGCCCGAGCCTCTGTTTAATGGCGTGGCTATGTCTCACTCGACTGAGATTTAAGAGAGAAAAAAGAAAATCTGAAAGCACGGATCTTGATGTAAGATCCGACAGACCTATATAGCATCTACTGCGACTTATAGCAAGACTGATGAATATATAAGGACGATTAAATTTTTTTATCAAAGAAGGGCTTGCCCCTTCCGATTTTCATTACTGAAAACCACCACAATTCATAAGAAGTTCAGCACAACTCCAGCCTAACACGAAGGACTAAAAGCTACCAGATTGAAATCGCAACATCCCAAGAGGCCAACAAAGGCCAAACATCCGTGCTAGAACCTAACATTTCACAACCGACGACACAATCCACATCCTAAACCGATTATTACATCAAAAGAAACCAGGAAACTAGTCTTCGCAGCGAGCGGCAATGAGCTCTTTCGTGTCCTCAAGACGCTGCTTGAGAACATCCACGGATTCCTCCACCAGCCTTTGGCGCTCGTTGCGGAGCATGTCATTCTCGTCCATAAGTTTCTTCAACAAGGCACTAGTCTCCTCCTGCAGGTCTGCACTTCGGACGATCTTCTCCCTCAGCAGGTCGTGCTCGGCCCGGACCCTCTCATTGCCCTCCCTTAGTTGTCGGATGACGCCGGTAGCCTGTTCAAATGAGGCTACCATGTCATCCTGCAACCTCGCCGAGCGGGAGATCTGATCCGTCTGGCTATGGACGATCGCATGCATGCGCCTGTAACAGTCGTCGCGTGCCCGCAAGAAATTTTCCCAGGCCACCGCGGCGCGGCGGGACATCTCTACTGCATTCGTGGCGCGGCGGTACATCTCTGCTGCTTCCGCGCATGGCCGGACCAGTCTGCTGCATCGACGGCGCGGCGGGACCTCCGTGCTGCTTCAGCGGCATGGCGGGACCTCTGTGCTGCTACTTCCGCGCGGCAGGACATGTCGGCTGCTCTCGCAGCGAGGCGGGACATCTCTCATGCTTCCGCTTCCATGCTCGCCTCTCCGTGGTGGCAATCTCTCGACCCAGAACTCACGCTGGCCATGGCAGACGCAAGGGAAGGATGCTGAATGACTTGTTTGTTTTTGTGGATGAGGAGTTGAGGAGGAATGTCCAGTCATCTTGGCATACTAGTATTTATAACCGAGTACTAATACGCTCCTAAGTGGGAAACCGTTTAGGTTGTGATCGGTGTGAACCGGTTTGCAATTCAATATAGCATGGAGTAATTTGGAATGTGACGAGACGCAAGCTCAAAATTTATTGACAGTTCTAGTTTCAAGTGTGGCATTATTCCCGGATGGAGTACTTCTTTTTCTACTCCCTCCTTTCCGGGTTTATAGGGCTTATCTCAAAATTTTAGTTTTTCCATTTTATAAGGCTCAATTTGGTTGTCCCCAACACATGTTCAGATTCCAAGGTGCATTAAATCATTGCATGCAAGTATTAAGAGAAAATTGATCAATGCATGTACTTTATGCATGCATGCATTGCAATTAATGCATTAAACCTATCTCTCGGGACTTCTCGCACGCACATGCCACCCACAAAAACTTGTACTCTGAGTTTAGTAGTACGTTATACAGGAAGAGAAAAGGTGCACGCACACACTCGTCCTCTCACACACGAGTCTATTTTTTCTTGCAAAGGAGGATGATGACCCCCGGCCTCTACATCTGGGAGTCACACACGCAAATTATTGAAATATATCGAGTGCAGTGCTTTGATGTGTCGCGTCAACTCGTACATCAACGAGAAGTTTGATTATCCTCTCCCTCGCGGACTTAACTGCACATGCCTTTGGCTGTATGATAGGTTGGCCACACACCTGTAAGGCCCACCTGTCATACACGCAAAGGCAGGAGCGTCCCTCCCTTGCCCATGAGCGTGGTGGCTGGCAAGACTAGGAGAAGCTTTCGCTACACGCTCTCCCTCCCGCACGCGGTGGACATGCAGCAGTTCAATCGGTGTTAGATGGCCAAAAGCATACTGTAGTACTCCTCCAGTGTAGTAGTATTCCATCATTGTTCGACTTCCCGAAGAGGCGAAGAGCCAAGCGCAGCCCGGACGCTCGTGTGGCAGTTTCATGTGTATAGTAGTCTAGGATAGCATGTACCGTGCCTGTAAGCTTAAAATCGTTGGGGTCAGCTCCATGCTATGTGGCCGTCTCGAAGTTTTTAAAAAAAATTAAAATAGTCTTCTGGCCCTACCCGAAAACTGCCGCGCGTACTGCCCGGGAAAAGCCCCGCCCTCAACTTTTAACTACGCGAAAACAATTCGAGCTTGTTCGTTCTATATAAATACAGTACTTATTGTATGTTTATTCACCTGTGGGGTTGTTCAATGAATGGAGGGGCGGGGAGCACAAGTGAACAATATTGTACTACTCCCTCCATTTCTTTTTACTCCGCATATAAGATTTGGTCAAAGTCAAACTACATAAAGTTTGACCAAATTTATATAAAATATATATATATCTACAACACTAAAACTATGTAGTATGAAAATACGTTTCATGGTGCATATCTGATAATATTGATTTCATATTGTGAATTTTTATATTTTTTTTATATAAAGTTAGTCAAACTCTACAAATCTTGACTTTGACCAAACCTTATATGCGGACTAAAAAGAAATGGAGGGAGTACTACTAGTAGTAAGTAGGAGTCGTACAGTAGTCACCTTAAATAGAGAGTTTCTTTTCTTTAATGCCACGCACACAAATTGAAACGCTTGTTGTGGAGAGAAAAAAGATAATCACTCCACTATATATGGACGCAGGGGCCTGAGCGCTTGCTTTACTAGTGTTGCTCTCTTCATTCTCTCATCCTCTCCAGATATAAACAAGACAGCGGTAGCGACATTTTCTCTCTGCTCACCACTAGTCACAGATCCGGTCAGATCCCTTCGACCGGTGTGTGTAGAGGACTAAAAGGTGCATCATTCACGCGGTCATCACCGTCGAGGGAGGAAACCCATAGCTGCCGGAGGGGCCTGATCCTCTACCCGTGTCGTTCTCTCCGACACATGGCCGGCTCGGGAGGTCCTCCGACCCTTCTTCCTCCCTGCTATATTGTCCACAGATCCGACCTGCCACCGCCGACATCCCGGCGACCCTCAGGTATAAGTTCTTCGAAAGCAGCCTTGCTCTACTGCCCCAGCTCCCCACGTGTCCGCATGTGCATGTTTTTCTACTCCCATCAGCTCTTCCAAAGCCACCTAAATTTTTAGTATTATTAGAGGTAAAGCTACTTCATGCATTCAAATCTAGGGCTTTGTTCAAACAACGAAGAAAGGGGAGAAAGTTGTAGCATGAATATAGGACTTGATTCAAAGAGGAAATAATATGGTGAAAGTAGTAGAGACCGGATACCCAACAGGTCTCTTGGTTGAAAAGGGAAATAATGGGAAAACACAGTACAAACTGGATAAGGAACATATCTATTATTGGTTGAAAAAAGGATAGAAAGTGGCGGCTGGTGGACAAGTCAACAGAGTATGTCCAGGATTAGATTTGCTGCCATCACATAGTAAAAGGTCTCCAGGATTAGATTTGCTGCCCTCACATAGTAAAAGGTCTCAGGATTAGATTTGCTGCCCTCACATAGTAAAAGGTCTCCAGGATTAGATTTGCTGCCCTCACATAGTAAAAGGTCTTCAGGATTAGATTTGCTGCCCTCACATAGTACAATGGCACTCTTGCTGTTTTCCCCAGTATGATAAGTAAGTTGCTCATTTATGCTGCTGAGTGTCCTGGTGTCCCCACGGTCCCATGCCCTTAAACCAACTCTTTAGCTGCTGTTGATTTACTGTGTCTGGTAAACAAGCAATGCCACCATTAAAGTAATCCCATATTTGAGGAATCTCATTGTTGATCGTAATGCTTCTGGTAACATGAAGCATCGCTGATGTTTTAAAATTTCTATTGTCCTTGCATGATTGCCATGAACATAATTAAGATGCTTCTTTTCATTTTGTATATGTTTCGTATATTCTTATTGACCAGCAACTATTTACTTTCTATCTTTTTGTGCCGATAGGGATATCCATTTCACCTTGTTGCTATTGTGACCTTTTGGTGAACTGCAGAAAACACTTTTTTGGGATGAGTGTCTTGTGCAGTTCAACTAAAATGTCACGTGGGCAACATCTCTCAATTTTGGTGGAACTGCACAAAATGGTGATTGGAGTTTCCAAAATCTCCGTCAAGTTCTGCTGGTAATCTCGTGCAACATTTTATTAGCCTTTGCAAGATGGAGCCATCACTGTCACCACAATGGCACTTTATTTTAGTGGAACTGCACAAAAGGATAAGAAAATTATAGTTGCACCTTACATGAGCCGGACAGCCAACCTTAATGTTCCTCAATTTTAGTGCAACTACTAAAGAAGAACCTGCCAGCTCACAAGAGCAAGTACTTCTTGCTAGTTAAATGATGCAATCTTTGCTTCATTTCAGGTGAACTGCAGAAAAAGGCGCATGAATTGAATCATGGAACTCCAGGCAGACCTCATCCAAGTATAGCTAGAGGTTGAGTTCAAGGAGGCCGCTATTAAAGCAAAATCATGCTCTCATGTCTCCTTGTTTGTGCTGTGCAAACATGCTGTGCAAACAGGAATACTCAACTACAGATGTTGTGACGGTCAAGAGCATTCGCCAAGTTCTTCGATTGTATGACATGGCTAGCCAAGATAGATTTAATCCCGATATTCACTTTATCAAAAGGATCTAATGGGTTGGTTCTGAATCTTGCAAGCTGGGAATCAGTGAGATGTGTAGGCATCTTTGTTGTACTTATTATTTGGATCTTATTTGTTGGTTCTGAATCTTGCAAGCTAGGAATCAATGAGATGTGTAGGCATCTTTGTTGTACTTATTATTTGGATCTTATTTGTTGGTTATGAATTTTGCAAGCTGGGAAACACGGCATGATGATGCAGAGGACAACAACCATAACAAACAGTTCAAACTCGGTAGTATTATCTTTTGTGAAAGTGTGACAAATGTGATGATCGTGTGCGTCCTGAGAATAATAGTTCTAATTGTTGTGCATGTTGATCCCGTGGCACTGATAGAATGAGCGAATGCATTGCTTGTTTTAAGTACAAATTTCTATTAAAGCTAATTAAATTTAAGTAAAGTGACCACTAACTCCTGTTATTACAGTACCAATACAGACCCGCTTGTGAACCGATGTGTGGCCGAGGGTGCATCTTCTGCCGGGCGTGCAGCGGACGAGGGAGGGGTAGTAACGGTTGTCGCCTGTACACACTCAGCTTACTGTTGAATCCAGTTCCCCAAGAGCTGAAAAACGAACCACTGCCGCCGTCTACACACTCGTTCACTCGAAGAGACTCCAATGGAGATCCGAGGGGTGAGCCTACTGGATATGGACTTCAGCAAGGAGTTCCCCTTTGAGATCGCTGTTCATTCCTATGGCTGCACCAAGTTGAATGTGATGTACACCAACAATACGTACTCGGTGAAGCTCTGCCTCGCCTCAGTCCTATGGTTGCACCAGGTTCTGGAGCATTCGCACGTTTCATCGGCAGCACCGACTGCACCTTCGCTACGGTGGAGAGAAGGAAGAACGCGATGATTCGGCCATCTGGTGCAACAAGCTTGTCGACATCCAGAAGCAATACAAGATCATCAGCAACGGGCAGGAGAAGGACTCCGTGGTTGACCTCGCTGAGACCATCATCGACCCCTGATACTCCAACATGAAAGAAGACGACCTGAACACGTGGGAGGTACCTCTGAATCTAGCCTACATAACCTACGCGGCCAAGGGCGCATACGCATGCTACGACATGTACATGCAGATCTTGGACATGAGGGTGTGTCTGCTTCCCGTAACCTACGAGTACACGGACAGCCGCAGCATCATGATCAAGCGTGCCAGGAAGGTCTAGATGTTGTACTTTACCTGTTTATAAGCACCTTTATCATGTGAGTGTTTCATGCATTAGCCTATGTGTCGTAATTAATTATCTGTTTTGTCCGAAATATTTCTTTTCAGAACCCATTAACCTGATTGCTTTTTTTAGTGGCAATTTGCTTATGTATGTAAACTAGTTCACTTGTCCGTAAAAAACTAGTTCACTCGGTTGCCGTGCTTTGAATCTCCTTCCTCCCAACATATTCCCCTCCTCAGGTGGACCCAGCAGGTCTCTGAATTTTCTCCCACTTCTTTTTCGATGTAAACTGAGTTTTCTCCCAGTACTTTCCCCTAGAACCAACTCAACTGTCCCACGTCTAGCCTAAAAAATAATAATACCCCACATACTATTAACTCATCAAATTAAAATGATATTTTATGTCATAAGTTGAAAGTTGTCAGGACCCCGACTCAATGCCACATCGATCTAGCATGTAACACCTCATATCACTTTGCGGCCTCACGCACGGTATTCCCACGGGTGTCGCCTTACCTTTGCCCGGGACTGTTTGCGCCTTTTGGCACACGTATATGACAGTGTCGCTAGCATCCATATGATAAGGAGCCCGGGCTGACATGGCTAGTCGTAAACCCAAAGTGGCACAGACTTACAGGGACAGGCATCCATGACCCAGCATCGAACGTGTCGGTCATCAGCGAGCGAATCCAGGCTGTAGCACTGGGCTAGCAGGACTCCGGTGAACCGGGCTGTAGCGGGCTAACAGGACTCCGGTATTCATCGCGTGACATTTCCCCGAAGGGACAGACACAGGAACGAAGAAGGACACATGCCGGCCAGCCTAAGTGTTCCGGAGCAGTAGCAAGCTACCATGGCTCAGTGAAACACTAGGAGACATTTCCCGGTAAGAGAGGCTACTAAAGATAAACAACTAGATGGTCAGATCCCACACATACCAAGCATTTCAATAACATACACACAATATGCTCGATATGTGCAATACAACATGGCATCACAAAATGACTCTACGACTCAAGTAGTTTATTCAATAGGCTCCGAGGAGCGAGACATTACAAACATGGGTCTCATGACCCAACAATCAGAGCATACAAGTCAAAGCACAAGCGGAAGCTATCATGTCTGAGTACAGACATCTATAAATGAAAAGGCTGAGAAGCCTGACTATCTATCAGATCCTGCCGAGGGCACAAGATCGTAGCTGAGGTATCAAGCTAAACGTCGAAGTCCAAGCGGAACTACTAGTGAGACTGAAGTCTCTCTGCAAAAACATAAAATAGGCAAACGTGAGTACAAATGTACCCAGCAAGACTTACATCAGATCTATCTACACATGCATCATTATCAACAAAGGGGATGGTGGAGTTTGACTGCAGCAAGCCAGCTTTGACTCGGTGGCTATCCTGAACTACGACTGCAAGTAACTCTTTTGAGGTGGCGCACACGAGTCCACATATTCACCATATCAATACACCACTATGGATCCGCCCCCGTCTCCCTACGAGAACGCCATCCATAGCACTCACGCTTATCTTGCGTATTTTAGAGTATCCACTTTCACTTGTCTATGAACTGATATAAGCAACCCAGAAGTCCTTTACCGCGGACACGGCTATTCGAATAGATGATGTTAACCCTGCAGGGGTGTACTTCTTCATACATGTTTCCACCACTTAGCGTCTGCACACGACATGTGCTCGGCAGACTTCAAGCGAAAGCCGACGTGGGTGTAGACCACGACCTACCTAAACACTCAAGTCTCTAGTCCAGGTTTATCGCCTATTCGGGTTCCATCCATGAGGAGATCCGGCCGGAGTTTCGCTCACAGCCCCAAACAATGTGAACAGGGTTCCGTGACACCAAACGGGCGCCCGGTATACCCGGCCACGTGCCTACCGCATCACAGCCCACCCCTACGGTCAGCGCTGTCCACGGCCTCCAGCATACTACAAACACCAGAAACTACTTGCAACTCCTGGACAGAGGACAAGGGTGAATAAGAAGTCGAGCGGGGTCATATTTCAGGGCCCAATGCATGGTAGTAGCTGAATCATGGATCACAAACACAGAACTCAGTTCCTAAGGATGGCTTCAATGAGACAACCCACCATGTACTCCTACATGGCCTCTCACTGCTACCTTTATCAAATCGTGTTCACACACTTAGCTCACACACAGTAGGACATGTTCACACGCCTCTGATTCATCCCCGATGAATCAGACCTGACTCAACTCTAAGCAGTAGCAGGCATGACAAACAAGCATGAATGAGTAGGCACAACAGGGCTCAAACAACTCCTACTCATGCTAGTGGGTTTCATCTATTTACTGTGGCAATGACAGGTCATGCAGAGGATAAAGGGGTTCAGCTACCGCAGCAAGTAACAGATGAATCGATGTTGTCCTAATGCAGTAAAAGAGAGCAGGAGCGAGAGAGTGGGATTGTATCGGAATGAACAAGGGGGTTTTGCTTGCCTGGCACTTCTGAAGATAGCATAGCTCTTCATCGGTGTCATCGATCACATCATCGGTATCACGTCTATCGAGAGGGGACAAATACCGGCAACACAGAAAGGAACACAATCAATGCAATGCACAATATGATGCATGATCATGACATGGCAAAATGAATGTGTTTTGGGCTAATGCAACTAAAACCAGATTAAATGAAGTTGGTTTGAATCCAAGATTCAAATTCAAACTCCATATGTGATTATTTAAATGCCATTTAATTGATTTGTGCTAAACAGCAGCTATAAGTTGTTCTAACATGCATGAAAATGGTACAGATGGATTCCTTGAATTTTTCTGATAATTTTTCATATATAATTTATTTAATTTGGAGTTACGGTTAATTTTCTATGAATTTTAGAAGTTTTGGTTATTATCTGAAATTTATAAATCATTTAAGATTTATTTAAATTCCAGAAAGGAATTATTGCGTCAGCATGACGTTGGCATGACGTCAGCAGGTCAACGGGCGCCGTCCAGGTCAAACTGACCTGTGGGCCCTGCATGTCAGTGTCTGGACTAACTAAACTAATTAAAATTAACCCTAACTAACTTGGTTAGCCGGGCGGGGCCCGCATGTCAGTGTAATTAGTCTAACTAATTTTTAGTTAACACTAATCCTAACCTAATTAACAGGCCGGCCCCACCTGTCATGGACACAGGGGGGGGGTCCCGCCGTGGTCAACGTGGGTCAAACCCACCGGCGGCTTGACGCCGGCGAGGCCAACCGCGGTGGCGAGCCTCGGGTTTTGCCCACAGGGCTCGGTTTGGCGCGCGGAGCACAGCTTCGGGATGCGGACGCTCGTCCGCATCCAACTGTGGTGGTGGCGCGGCCGGGAAGTGGCCGGAGTGGTGCCGGCGACGAGCTCGGCGGCGGCCGAAGCTCGGGTGCAAGTGGGGATGGGGCTGCGGTGCGCAAACAAGCGCGGCGAAGTGCCACGGAGGCTCTACGCGATGCGGGGAGCGCGTTGGGCGCATGCCCGGGACCAAATGGTCACCGGAGCATCACCGGCGACGAGTGCGGCGGCGGCGAAGGTTCGCCATGGCGGGGCTACAGCGTAGAGAGCGGGCGCGACCAGGGGAGAAGGGGGAGACGATGCGGGTGCTCACAGCGCGTCCGATGGCGTCGTCGGCGAGGTCGGGGGCGGTCGGGTTGCTGCGAATCGACGACGACGGCTGTCGGTGCAGAGGACGAAGGCAACAACGATGACGGCGCTGCGGGGCGCTCCGGCGTCGTTTGTCTCAGCGAAGATGAAGAGCAGGTCATGGCGGAGCTCCTGGACCGCTCGAGAGGACGAGGGGGAGGCGATAGCCGCGGTGGTGCTCGTCGGTAGCGTCGGCGCGGTCCGGTGAGGTGGGGAACAGCGAGGGAGAGAGAGCCAGGGAAGGGGAGAGAGCTCCAGGGAAGAGAGGAAGGGCTGGACGGCTCCGGGCGGCTGCGTGGCGTCTCCACGCATGGATAGGCTCGAAGGGGAGGCCTCCAGCACGAAGCAGGAGGTGGCCGGCGTCGGCGCGCGTGCGTCCAGCACGCAGCTGCTTCGGGGCGAGGGGGAGGAAGATGACTGGCAGCTGGGCTGCACAGTAACGGGCCGCGCAGAAGCTGGGCCGGCTGGGCTACCAGGTGAGCAACAGGTAGGTCTTCTGCTCTTTTTTTATTTACTGTTTTCTATTTTCTGTAGTTTGTTTTGATTTAGTTTAGCAACTAAATCATTTAAATAAATTCTGTAGATTTTTATGTGGCTTGCTAAAATATATACAAAGCCACTCACAAACTTCCAGAATTATTGGGGTCATATTTAATATATATTAAATATAAATCCAAAGCAAATAGTTATTGGATTAATTCAAATGACCAAAATAATTATCTCTGTGACTCCAAAAATATTGGTTTAAATTTTACCTCTTACCAATATTTCCATGGAATAACAGGAACATTTTCTTGGACACATTTGAGAATATTTAATTGTTGGTTATTTTTAGAGGTTTCTGAGGCTTTGAAAATTCCTCAATTCAAATTTCATTTGAAATAAAACATGATGCTCACAAGAGGTCTAGCCTAGAGCACTACCAGCAGCTAGGGATGTGACAACTCACCCCCACTAAACAAGAATCTCGTCTCGAGATTCAAGCGTAGGGTAAGATGAAGGGGAAACGCAAACTAGTATAATCTTCACGATCCAGGTTGCACTTCAAATGAACGTTGTTTCGATCACCATCTTTGTCTTGTCGTCTTGTTCTGAGAACTCCAATTGACATGACAATGAGAGGAAAGGGAAACTCTAGCAGGATCGATCTTCTAGAAGACCGAACAACTCACGGAATGAGACATAGAGCCATCTCTCGGGTTGAGACACGAGATACACATCAAGAGGGGTGGAAAGAAACGGATGACGAAGGTTCACTAGGTGGACAACAATTTCACGCTTAAGAAGGTGGTAAACGATTGCCCACGTAGCGAGGAGTTGAGTTGCCATGATACCACGACGAAACATCCTGGAGGAGGGTGATTCGTAGATTATTGCCTTAAGTGGCAAAAAGAATTACCTTTGATTCAAAGACCATTGAAACTCTTTATACCAGCTTAAGGCAATTCATAATCGATCATTTAGAGGGGTTCGGTAGAAAGGCATACCCGGACTTGGATGATGTGGGTTACCTTGTTGAAGACAACGTAATGGATGAATTTGCTTATCACCGGAAATGGAAGAGACCCGTGGTAGAATGGCACATTGGCGGTGCAAGCTGGGAACAAAATGCAAATGCTGGGAATGATTCTAGTAACTGGGGAGAGGCTCAACAATAGAGAGTTATCCCACTATTGGAATGGTTATAGCATAACCGAGGAAACTGAGAGCACTCCAGTTAGTGTCGATGATAACACCTAGCGCTTGTGCGTGCTCTCAAGAACTTGAGCATTTCCACAATCATCAAGGTTTTACCAACATCCGTGTCAAGGGTCCGGTAACACAATTTACTACCATGATGAATGGTGATGGAGGATGCAGATGCAAAGGAAGATAACACCTTCTCAGATTTCACCCTTGGCGGGGCCAAGGAAATAAAATCTGGATGATCGACCGAGAGACATTTAGCACTCCGCTTCTAATGTTCTCCTTGATGTGCTAGTGTAACCCATTCATAGATATGGTTTGATAACTAGAACATCAAGTAAAGGTCGGACTTCGGGAGCAATAGAATCCATAAGGAACAGTTACGGAGGTAAATCCTACGAAATCCTTATGGGGAGGTGGCCAACTTCCTCAAACAAGATATTACAATAATAGGTCTTCCGGCTGGGTGTGTTGGCCACGACATCCACTTTACCGGTTATCGAGGGACCAATATTATAGTTCTTGGGAAATGTTCCAACCATCATATCTGCCTGAGACTAAGATCTGGTTGGTGTCAGGATATTCCAGGCTCATCGAGTCCAGGAGGAAAAATGAAAGTTTGCAACACAATTCGACGAGATGACGTTGCGAGATTCTCGGGGAATGAACTACGATAGCAAGCTCCAAAACATGAGCTGGTTCTGCTACGCACGTGTGAACATGTGGTCTCAGACAAACATGATCACATGGTAGTCTTACAATAAAACACTACCGAGTTCTGGTTGGAAACCATCACCGTGGATAACGAAGTCCTTGCATAAGGTATACTCTTAAGAAGGAACTTCTTCTCCTTGAACAAATCAATCAGTGGCTTGGTGTGCTAGGGATACATATAGATTGAAGGTTGCAAGTCTTCAAACCACAGAATTCTTCGCACATGTGCATGACTGACTTGCGATGATTCCAGAGGAAGCAACATTGACTTTCTCGAATCCACGGCGGCAACTTGCATCAAATGCACATGGACTGGAGGAAGTCACTTCTTACATCCGAACATATGCTTCATGAACTAGCAGGAACAAATGCTTTCAAAAGTTTCCAACACTAGCTTAATGTTCAGCAAAATTATGGAGAAGACAAGGATGTTGTCAATGGGCACAACAACAATTCATCTGGGTTTCCTTTTAAAAGGAATTCCATAGTTGAGTGAACACGGTGATAGCATTGGTCAGACCAAAGATGTAATGGTGTATGCTCGAGGGATCAACCACGAATAAGACAACATTACGAGCATCGTTGGTACTGATTTGATTCGACGATAGCCCACACTCAAATCAAAGGATTGATAAGACAATAGATCCAGCAACTGATCATAGGGACCAATCGATGAAGATATCATCTTTCTTCAACACACACACATACACAGAAAAAGATATCCCTTAACATGAACTAAGTCGGACAAGCTTTTATCTTCCAACTCTCCAAGTTGTTGTTTAGCTTATCCAACTAGCTCAGGGTATCCAACACCGATTTTTGGAGAGAAGGTGGTTCACAAGAACCCAACTTGATCACGAGATCAACATAGCGGTCAGGCGACAACCTGGTGATACTTCCGAGAAGAAATTTGGAATATCATGAACCACCGGTATGTTACTAAGCTCGAGAACAATCTTGCTTTTCAGGGCAAGACGATATGATCAATAGAGCAAGGATTTGAAATAATCCTAACTCATCGATCGAGGAGTGAACCAGGAGAATGGACTAGGTAGCACGATCAATCTTAGAATGATGATTCAATAACCAACACACTAAGAATGAAATTATTGTCCTTTAACTACCCAGCAACGAGGTTGCTAGGCGTATTGATTTCACACATCACAATTCATTTGTCGGTATTCCGGTTGCATTAACACGAAGAACGAGGAATGACTAATGATGGCAAGAAGTATCACTGTACCAAGAGTTCCTAGGATGGTGTGCAATTCCTATAACAATCCCGATATAAAGATGGTAATACTCCAAGGTAGAACAGAATCAAAAGGTGGGCTGGCATTTTGATCTGCGGAGCACAATTGCTTTGACCCAATCCTAGATATGGAAGAGGTACTGGAGTTTGTTTCTCCAAGTCATTCAGGACAGAATGGCTTGACGGACCACAAGGGTAATAGGCATCGATAAACGAACGCACGCATACTCTTGACTATCAATTGATAGACGAGGGTCAGAATGCAACTAAAGAGAACAACTCAAAGGAACATATAATTTTCTGAGTTGTGGATGCATGGTTTAGCATGTCGAACGAATTCCACATATTTCTTCCGGATAACCCATGCAGAAAGGTAGAACTGGCAGAGTCACAATTATGAATGGAGAACCCATCGAGAGCACTCCTGTTGTGATCTTTTGATCCAACAAACTTTTGTCGTAAGTGGTTCATGGTATTTGGAAGAAAGGAATACCACGAACATCGAGTACTAATGCAAAGGTTACTAATAACCTAAAGGAACAAGCAAAACTATCAACATGAAGCAAGTAGGGTGAATCTCGGGTTCAAAACCCAGGGATAGAATACCTACTACTAAATGGCATCACGGGATGCTTTCGATAATGACGGCCAGAGTCATCACACTGGAACATAAATCATGGCTAGACTACTAGATGATCCCCTGAGACACCTAGGGTCATAGTAGTAACTCCAACGTAATGTCAAGGCAATAGAATACCTCAACTCAACAATTAGTGTGGTTAATCTGGCCCAAAGGAACATCAAAACGGGAGGAAGGAATTTGCAAATTGCATCAGATTGTATAGAAACCTGGGATGACTCGGACAGCATAATGGCTGTAAATGCTCAGAAAAGATTTGAGACATTCACAAAATGGTGGCATAACCACTCAGAAGCACAATATCAAGGTTTCGAGATCAACAGTTAACATACAGAAGATAGTAGGAACTGAACTGAGGCTTGAATCCAACAATCTTATAAGTCTACTGATTAGTAACACGTGATCCTGATAGAAAGAGGAGAAAGCCTAGTTCTTAATCCCCGTAGGAAAGATAAGATGACTCAGATCAGAAGGGCATAAGGTATAAGGAGTAAAAAGAGCCTTACGTTCCATCCCACAATCAATTCCCTTATATAACTAAAGAATTTCTAGACTCAACTTCGACCAGTTTGGCTTGGTAATCCTACAAGCAGTCAAGCTCTGATACCAACGCTGTCAGGACCCCGACTCAATGCCACATCGATCTAGCATGTAACACCTCATATCACTTTGCGGCCTCACGCACGGTATTCCCACGGGTGTCGCCTTACCTTTGCCCGGGACCGTTTGCGCCTTTTGGCACACGTATATGACAGTGTCGCTAGCATCCATATGATAAGGAGCCCGGGCTGACATGGCTAGTCGTAAACCCAAAGTGGCACAGACTTACAGGGACAGGCATCCATGACCCAGCATCGAACGTGTCGGTCATCAGCGAGCGAATCCAGGCTGTAGCACTGGGCTAGCAGGACTCCGGTGAACCGGGCTGTAGCGGGCTAACAGGACTCCGGTATTCATCGCGTGACATTTCCCCGAAGGGACAGACACAGGAACGAAGAAGGACACATGCCGGCCAGCCTAAGTGTTCCGGAGCAGTAGCAAGCTACCATGGCTCAGTGAAACACTAGGAGACATTTCCCGGTAAGAGAGGCTACTAAAGATAAACAACTAGATGGTCAGATCCCACACATACCAAGCATTTCAATAACATACACACAATATGCTCGATATGTGCAATACAACATGGCATCACAACATGACTCTACGACTCAAGTAGTTTATTCAATAGGCTCCGAGGAGCGAGATATTACAAACATGGGTCTCATGACCCAACAATCAGAGCATACAAGTCAAAGCACAAGCGGAAGCTATCATGTCTGAGTACAGACATCTATAAATGAAAAAGGCTGAGAAGCCTGACTATCTATCAGATCCTGCCGAGGGCACAAGATCGTAGCTGAGGTATCAAGCTAAACGTCGAAGTCCAAGCGGAACTACTAGTGAGACTGAAGTCTCTCTGCAAAAACATAAAATAGGCAAACGTGAGTACAAATGTACCCAGCAAGACTTACATCAGATCTATCTACATATGCATCATTATCAACAAGGGGATGGTGGGGTTTAACTGCAGCAAGCCAGCTTTGACTCGGTGGCTATCCTGAACTACGACTGCAAGTAACTCTTTTGAGGTGGCGCACACGAGTCCACATATTCACCATATCAATACACCACTATGGATCCGCTCCCGTCTCCCTACGAGAACGCCATCCATAGCACTCACGCTTATCTTGCGTATTTTAGAGTATCCACTTTCACTTGTCTATGAACTGATATAAGCAACCCAGAAGTCCTTTTCCGCGGACACGGCTATTCGAATAGATGATGTTAACCCTGCAGGGGTGTACTTCTTCATACATGTTTCCACCACTTAGCGTCTGCACACGACATGTGCTCGGCAGACTTCAAGCGAAAGCCGACGTGGGTGTAGACCACGACCTACCTAAACACTCAAGTCTCTAGTCCAGGTTTATCGCCTATTCGGGTTCCATCCATGAGGAGATCCGGCCGGAGTTTCGCTCACAGCCCCAAACGATGTGAACAGGGTTCCGTGACACCAAACGGGCGCCCGGTTACCCGGCCACGTGCCTACCGCATCACAGCCCACCCCTACGGTCAGCGCTGTCCACGGCCTCCAGCATACTACAAACACCAGAAACTACTTGCAACTCCTGGACAGAGGACAAGGGTGAATAAGAAGTCGAGCGGGGTCATATTTCAGGGCCCAATGCATGGTAGTAGCTGAATCATGGATCACAAACACAGAACTCAGTTCCTAAGGACGGCTGCAATGAGACAACCCACCATGTACTCCTACATGGCCTCTCACCGCTACCTTTACCAAATCGTGTTCACACACTTAGCTCACACACAGTAGGACATGTTCACACACCTCTGATTCATCCCCGATGAATCAGACCTGACTCAACTCTAAGCAGTAGCAGGCATGACAAACAAGCATGAATGAGTAGGCACAACAGGGCTCAAACAACTCCTACTCATGCTAGTGGGTTTCATCTATTTACTGTGGCAATGACAGGTCATGCAGAGGATAAAGGGGTTCAGCTACCGCAGCAAGTAACAGATGAATCGATGTTGTCCTAATGCAGTAAAAGAGAGCAGGAGCGAGAGAGTGGGATTGTATCGGAATGAACAAGGGGGTTTTGCTTGCCTGGCACTTCTGAAGATAGCATAGCTCTTCATCGGTGTCATCGATCACATCATCGGTATCACGTCTATCGAGAGGGGACAAATACCGGCAACACAGAAAGGAACACAATCAATGCAATGCACAATATGATGCATGATCATGACATGGCAAAATGAATGTGTTTTGGGCTAATGCAACTAAAACCAGATTAAATGAAGTTGGTTTGAATCCAAGATTCAAATTCAAACTCCATATGTGATTATTTAAATGCCATTTAATTGATTTGTGCTAAACAGCAGCTATAAGTTGTTCTAACATGCATGAAAATGGTACAGATGGATTCCTTGAATTTTTCTGATAATTTTTCATATATAATTTATTTAATTTGGAGTTACGGTTAATTTTCTATGAATTTTAGAAGTTTTGGTTATTATCTGAAATTTATAAATCATTTAAGATTTATTTAAATTCCAGAAAGGAATTATTGCGTCAGCATGACGTTGGCATGACGTCAGCAGGTCAACGGGCGCCGTCCAGGTCAAACTGACCTGTGGGCCCTGCATGTCAGTGTCTGGACTAACTAAACTAATTAAAATTAACCCTAACTAACTTGGTTAGCCGGGCGGGGCCCGCATGTCAGTGTAATTAGTCTAACTAATTTTTAGTTAACACTAATCCTAACCTAATTAACAGGCCGGCCCCACCTGTCATGGACACAGGGGGGGGGTCCCGCCGTGGTCAACGTGGGTCAAACCCACCGGCGGCTTGACGCCGGCGAGGCCAACCGCGGTGGCGAGCCTCGGGTTTTGCCCACAGGGCTCGGTTTGGCGCGCGGAGCACAGCTTCGGGATGCGGACGCTCGTCCGCATCCAACTGTGGTGGTGGCGCGGCCGGGAAGTGGCCGGAGTGGTGCCGGCGACGAGCTCGGCGGCGGCCGAAGCTCGGGTGCAAGTGGGGATGGGGCTGCGGTGCGCAAACAAGCGCGGCGAAGTGCCACGGAGGCTCTACGCGATGCGGGGAGCGCGTTGGGCGCATGCCCGGGACCAAATGGTCACCGGAGCATCACCGGCGACGAGTGCGGCGGCGGCGAAGGTTCGGCCATGGCGGGGCTACAGCGTAGAGAGCGGGCGCGACCAGGGGAGAAGGGGGAGACGATGCGGGTGCTCACAGCGCGTCCGATGGCGTCGTCGGCGAGGTCGGGGGCGGTCGGGTTGCTGCGAATCGACGACGACGGCTGTCGGTGCAGAGGACGAAGGCAACAACGATGACGGTGCTGCGGGGCGCTCCGGCGTCGTTTGTCTCAGCGAAGATGAAGAGCAGGTCATGGCGGAGCTCCTGGACCGCTCGAGAGGACGAGGGGGAGGCGATAGCCGCGGTGGTGCTCGTCGGTAGCGTCGGCGCGGTCCGGTGAGGTGGGGAACAGCGAGGGAGAGAGAGCCAGGGAAGGGGAGAGAGCTCCAGGGAAGAGAGGAAGGGCTGGACGGCTCCGGGCGGCTGCGTGGCGTCTCCACGCATGGATAGGCTCGAAGGGGAGGCCTCCAGCACGAAGCAGGAGGTGGCCGGCGTCGGCGCGCGTGCGTCCAGCACGCAGCTGCTTCGGGGCGAGGGGGAGGAAGATGACTGGCAGCTGGGCTGCACAGTAACGGGCCGCGCAGAAGCTGGGCCGGCTGGGCTACCAGGTGAGCAACAGGTAGGTCTTCTGCTCTTTTTTTATTTACTGTTTTCTATTTTCTGTAGTTTGTTTTGATTTAGTTTAGCAACTAAATCATTTAAATAAATTCTGTAGATTTTTATGTGGCTTGCTAAAATATATACAAAGCCACTCACAAACTTCCAGAATTATTGGGGTCATATTTAATATATATTAAATATAAATCCAAAGCAAATAGTTATTGGATTAATTCAAATGACCAAAATAATTATCTCTGTGACTCCAAAAATATTGGTTTAAATTTTACCTCTTACCAATATTTCCATGGAATAACAGGAACATTTTCTTGGACACATTTGAGAAGATTTAATTGTTGGTTATTTTTAGAGGTTTCTGAGGCTTTGAAAATTCCTCAATTCAAATTTCATTTAAAATAAAACATGATGCTCACAAGAGGTCTAGCCTAGAGCACTACCAGCAGCTAGGGATGTGACAAAAGTTCTTACAAAATAATAATAATAATTGTTTATATATAACTTGGCAAGTTAACTCCTAGTGATTGCGTACATAAGCTTGCAAAGATTTTACTGATGTGCAATCATGTGTTTATGTTTTTATAACATTTCTCCGTCTAGCCCAACATGATATTTTTACCCAGCCCGGCAAGTCCGCGGCTTCGAGAAAAATGCAAATGGGATTTAAATGGGCTGCATAGATGCTACATCATTGTTTCACCCAGCCCACCAAATGGACTAGAAAAACAAATGGACTGACAGCTGGGTCCACGGTCACAGCCCAGTTTTTTTGTGATTTGCCAAGTAAGTCGCTTTGTCAGGCCTGTTGGGCTGCAAATCTTTCAAGACGAAGAGAGCTTTCATTCGGCTGGCCGAGAAAATGGCCCATTAGTAAGGAGAAATGGGTTGTACATTTTTAAAACACATCAAACCGGCAACTAGTTTCAAATATCTTTTTTCTTTCATTTTGAGATTTTAAATTACATTAATTTTTATGCGTGGAGAATTTGTTGGATTTTATATTGATATACATTTATTTTTAAAATCAGTTTGAATGTGAGTCGAAATTTGGGGATTAAAAACAGTTTGGACCGCACCGAAATATGCAAAATTTCGTATAATTTTTTAACCGTAGCCACAATATGGGTTGTAATGCTAACAAAAATAATATGGGCTCCAAAAAAACCTTATGAATTAGCAAATGGGTCGTATGCTGTTTTCCACAGATTTGAGGCTTTCCTAAAAAAAGATTGACGCACAAGCAGTGACTGTTGGATGGCCATCCAACGACCGTCATGCTTCTTCAATCTCTGCTCTTCCTGCTCCAGCTGCTCAAATAGGCACCGGCGGGACTGCCTGCTCCCGCCTCCCCACGGCCGGCTCTGCTGCCGCGCAGACCTCACTGCCCCACCGTACTCCCATCGCTGGCCTAGCCATCCCTCTACTCACCCACACCTGCTGTTATTCTCCGGCGATGGCAGACGAACCAGTAAACCCTCGTACAGTCGTACTCCCCTCCGTGTGGGAAACAACTACCGAGTCTTCCCTGCCTCCATGTCGTTCCCTTCCTAGGCCTCGCCGTCGTCCACCGCCCTGGTGCTCTCGGCGCGGCCTGGTCAACGACCGACATGCATCTGAAGTGGACTTTACGTGGAGAGGACGACAGCTGGGTCCACGGCCGCACGCAATGAAATGCCTCCTTATTACGTGCAAAATAATGATTCCTCCACCTGACATCAGGGACCCACCGAAAGGGCCTCTGTATTTCATGAAAAAAAACGTTACCGCCGCTGACAGCTCGGACCCACGAGTTATATCTTCGCATGCAAGGAAGTGCCTCCTTATTACGCACAAAAAATGAATACTCCCCCTGTTAGCTGGGACCCAATATAGTGGCAGGCTGACTTGTGGGCCTACTAAGTTGACGGGGACGGAGGGCTTTGTCAACTTAGTCAATATGCACGATTCTAGCTCCAGTGACCGTACGATGTCCATCCAATGGCCGTAGTGCTTCTTCAACCTCTGGTCTTTTTGCTCCAGCCGCCCAAACCAGCGCCGGTCGTGTCTCGTGCTCCTGCCTCCCATGGCCGGCTGCGATGCGGTGGAGGCCTCACCGCCCCCTACTACTCCCACCGCTGGACAGGCCATCCCTCTACTCACCCACACCCCCTGTTATTCTATGGCGACGGCAGCCTCACACCACAGCGAACTAGTGAACCCTCGTACTCCTCTACGCGTGGGCATCCACTGTCGCGTCTTCCCGGCTCCGTGTCGTCCCCTTCCTAGGCCTCGCCGTCGTCCACCGCCCTGGTGCTCTCGGCGCGGCGTGTTCAACATGGTCAAGGAACGGCTTCCATCGGACGTGGACTGTACGTGGAGAGGCTGACAGTTGGGTCCACGGCCGCAGCAAGGAAGTGCCTCCTTATTACATGCAAACATACATTCCAACTCGAGATGCTTACTCCCAGTCCTTAGAAGGATTGCTGAGCCTTGATTACTTGTTAGCGTCTTTCAGGATTGACAAAAAACTTGGTCTGTATCACATACAACCTTCCTCAAGGATACATCGAGGAAACAATGTTTTGAAGGAAATATGCCCTAGAGGCAATAATAATGTTATTATTTTATTTCCTTATATCATGATAAATGTTTATTATTCATGCTAGAATTGTATTATCCGGAAACATAATACTTGTGTGAATACATAGACAAACTAAACGTCACTAGTATGCCTCTACTTGATTAGCTCATTAATCAAAGATGGTTATGTTTCCTAACCATAGACATGTGTTGTCATTTGATTAACAGGGATCACATTATTAGGAGAATGATGTGATTGACATGACCCATTCCATTAGCTTAGCACCGATCGTTTAGTATGTTGCTATTGCTTTCTTCATGACTTATACATGTTCCTACAACGATGAGATTATGCAACTCCCGTTTGCCAGAGGAACACTTTGTGTGCTACCAAACGTCACAACGTAACTGGGTGATTATAAAGGAGCTCTACAGGTGTCACCAAAGGTACATGTCGGGTTGGCGTATTTTGAGATTAGGTTTTGTCACTCCGATTGTCGGAGAGGTATCTCTGGGCCCTCTCGGTAATGCACATCACTATAAGCCTTGCAAGCAATGTAGCTAATGAGTTAGTTACGGAATGATGCATTACGTAACGAGTAAAGAGACTTGCCGGTAACGAGATTGAACTAGGTATTAGATACCGACGATCGAATCTGGGGCAAGTAACATGCCGATGACAAAGGGAACAATGTATGTTGTTATGCGGTTGACCGATAAAGATCTTCGTAGAATATGTGGAGCCAATATGAGCATCCAGGTTCCGCTATTGGTTATTGACCGAGAATAGTTCTAGGTCATGTCTACATAGTTCTCGAACCCGTAGGGTCCGCACGCTTAACGTTACGATGACAGTTTTATTATGAGTTTATATGTTTTGATGTACCGAAGGTTGTTCGAAGTCCCGGATGTGATCCCGGACATGACGAGGAGTCTCGAAATGGTCGAGACATAAAGATTGATATATTGGAAGCCTATATTTGGATATCGGAATCGTTCCGGGAGAAACCAGGATTTTTCCGGAGTACCGGGGGGTTACCGGACCCCCCCCCCGGGGCGGGGGGGTTATTGGGCCTACATGGGCTATGAGGGAGAAGAGGAGGGCCGGCCAGGGCAGGCCGCGCGCCCCCTCCCCCCCTAGTCTGAATAGGACAAGGAAGGGGGGGCGGCGCCCCCCCCCCTTTCCTCTTTCCCCTCCCCCCTTTCCTTCTCCACCAAGGCAAGATGGGGGAGTCCTACTCCCGGTGGGAGTAGGACTCCTCCAGGCGCACCCCTAGGGGGACGGCCGCACCTCCCCCCTCCCTCCTTTATATACGGGGGCAGGGGGCACCTCTAAAAACACAAGTTGATCTTCATGGTCGTTCCTTAGCCGTGTGTGGTGCCCCCCTCCACCATATTCCACCTCGGTCATATCGTTGCGGTGCTTAGGCGAAGCCCTGCGTCGGTAGAACATCATCATAGTCACCACGCCGTCGTGCTGACGGAACTCATCCCCGACACCCTGCTGGATCGGAGTCCGGGGATCGTCATCGAGCTGAACGTGTGCTGAACTCGGAGGTGCCGTACGTTCGGTGCTTGGATCGGTCGGATCGTGAAGACATACGACTACATCAACCGCGTTGTCATAACGCTTCCGCTTACGGTCTATGAGGGTACGTGGACAACACTCTCCCCTCTCGTTGCTATGCATCACCATGATCTTGCGTGTGCGTAGGATTTTTTTTTAAATTACTACGTTCCCCAACAGTGGCATCCGATCCAGGTTTTATGCGTTGATGTTATATGCACGAGTAGAACACAAGTGAGTTGTGGGCGATACAAGTCATACTGCTTACCAGGATGTCATACTTTGGTTCAGCGGTATTGTTGGATGAAGCAGCCCGGACCGACATTACGCATACGCTTACGCGAGACTGGTTTTTCCGCCGTGCTTTGCACACAGGTGACTAGCGGGTGTCTGTTTCTCCAACTTTAGTTGAACCGAGTGTGGCTATGCCCGGTACTTGCGAAGGTTAAAACAGCACTAACTTGACGAACTATCGTTGTGGTTTTGATGTGTAGGTAAGAACGGTTCTTGCTCAGCTGTAGCAGCCACGTAAAATTTGCAACAACAAAGTAGAGGACGTCTAACTTGTTTTTGCAGGGCATGTTGTGATGTGATATGGTCAAGACGTGATGCTATATTTTATTATATGAGATGATCATGTTTTGTAACCGAAGTTATCGGCAACTGGCAGGAGCCATATGGTTGTCGCCTTATTGTATGAAATGCAAACGCCCTGTAATTGCTTTACTTTATCACTAAGCGGTAGTGATAGTCGTAGAAGCAATAGATGGCGTAACGACAACGATGCTACGATGGAGATCAAGGTGTCGCGCCGGTGACGATGGTGATCACGACGGTGCTTCGAAGATGGAGATCACAAGCACAAGATGATGATGGCCATATCATATCACTTATATTGATTGCATGTGATGTTTATCTTTTATGCATCTTATCTTGCTTTGATTGACGGTAGCATTTTAAGATGATCTCTCACTAAATTATCAAGAAGTGTTCTCCCTGAGTATGCACCGTTGCGAAAGTTCTTCTTGCTGAGACACCACGTGATGATCGGGTGTGATAGGCTCTACGTTCAAATACAACGGGTGCAAAACAGTTGCACACGCAGAATACTCAGGTTATACTTGACGAGCCAAGCATATACAGATATGGCCTCGGAACACGGAGACCGAAAGGTCGAGCGTGAATCATATAGTAGATATGATCAACATAGCGATGTTCACCAATGAAACTACTCCATCTCACGTGATGATCGGACATGGTTTAGTTGATTTGGATCACGTAATCACTTAGAGGATTAGAGGGATGTCTATCTAAGTGGGAGTTCTTTAGTAATATGATTAATTGAACTTAAATTTATCATGAACTTAGTACCTGATAGTATCTTGCTTGTTTATGTTTGATTGTAGATAGATGGATCGTGTTGTTGTTCCGTTGAATTTTAATGCGTTCCTTGAGAAAGCAAAGTTGAAAGATGATGGTAGCAATTACACGGACTGGGTCCGTAACTGAGGATTATCCTCATTGCTGCACAGAAGAATTACATCCTGGAAGCACCGCTGGGTGCCAGGCCTGCTGGATGCAACACCAGATGTTATGAACGTCTGGCAGAGCAAAGCTGATGACTACTCGATAGTTCAGTGTGCCATGCTTTACGGCTTAGAATCGGGTCTTCAACGACGTTGTGAACGTCATGGAGCATATGAAATGTTCCAGGAGTTGAAGTTAATATTTCAAGAAATGCCCGGATTGAGAGATATGAAGTCTCCAATAAGTTCTATAGCTGCAAGATGGAGGAGAATAGTTCTGTCAGTGAACACATACTCAAAATGTCTGGGTATAATAATCACTTCATTCAACTGGGAGTTAATCTTCCTGATGATAGTGTCATTGGCAGAATTCTTCAATCACTGCCACCAAGCTACAAGAGCTTCGTGATGAACTATAATATGCAAGGGATGGACAAGACTATTCTCGAGCTCTTCGCAATGCTAAAAGCCGTGGAGGTAGAAATCAAAAATGAGCATCAAGTGTTGATGGTCAACAAGACCACCAGTTTGAAGAAAAAGGGCAAAGGGAAGAAGAAGGGGAACTTCAAGAAGAATAGCAAACAAGTTGTTGCTCAAGAGAGGAAACCCAAGTCTGGACCTAAGCCTGAGACTAAGTGCTTCTACTGCAAGCAGACTGGACACTGGAAGTGGAACTGCCCCAAGTATTTGGCGGATAAGAAGGATGGCAAACTGAACAAGGGTATATTTGATATACAGGTTATTGATGTGTACCTTACTAGTGTTTATAGTAACCCCTGAGTATTTGATACTTGTTCGGTTGCTAAGATTAGTAACTCGAAACAGGAGTTACAGAATAAACAGAAACTAGTTGAGGGTGAAATGACGATGTATGTTGGAAGTGGTTCCAAGATTGATATGATCATCATCGCACACTCCCTATACTTTCGAGATTAGTGTTAAACCTAAATAAATGTTATTTAACGTTTGCGTTGAGCATGAATATGATTTGATCTTCTTTATTGCAATATGGTTATTCATTTAAAGTCAGAGAATAATTGTTGTTCTATTTACATGAATAAAACCTTTGATGGTCATACACCCAATGAAAATAGTTTGTTGGATCTTGATCGTAGTGATACACATATCATAATATTGATGTCAAAACATGCAAAGTTGATAATGATAGTGCAACTTATTTGTGGCACTGCCGTTTGGGTCATATCGGTGTAAAGCGCATGAAGAAACTCCATAAAGATGGATTTTTGGAATCACTTGGTTATGAATCATTGATGCTTGCGAACCGTGCCTTTTGGGCAAGATGACTAAAACTCCGTTCTCCGGAACAATGGAACGAGCTAGTAACTTATTGGAAATAATACATACCGATGTATGCGGTCCAATGAGTGTTGATGCTCGTGGCGGGTATCGTTATTTTCTGACCTTCACAACACGATTTGAGCAGATATGAGTATATCTACTTAATGAAGCACAAGTCTGAAACATTTGAAAAGTTCAAAGAATTTCAGAGTGAAGTGGAGAATCATCGTAACAAGAAAATAAAGTTTCTACGATCTGATCATGGAGATGAATATTTGAGTTACAAGTTTGGTCTTCAATTAAAACAATGTGGAATAGTTTCACAAACTCATGCCACCTGGAACACTACAACATTATGGTGTGTCCGAATGTCGTAACCGCACTTTATTGGATATGGTGCGATCTATGATGTATCTTATTGATTAACCACAATCGTTTTGGGGTTATGCATTAAAGACAGCTACATTCACTTTAAATAGGGCACCATCAAAATCCGTTGAGACGACGCCTTATGAACTGTGGTTTGGCAAGAAACCAAAGTTGTTGTTTCTTAAAAGTTTGGGGCTGCGATGCTTATGTGAAAAAGTTTCAACTTGATAAGCTCAAACCTAAATCGGAGAAGTGCGTCTTCATAGAATACCCAAAGGAAACTGTTGGGTACACCTTCTATCACAGATCCGAAGGCAAAAACATTCGTTGCTAAGAATGGATCCTTTCTAGAGAAGGAGTTTCTCTCGAAAGAAGTGAGTGGGAGGAAAGTAGAGCTTGATAAGGTAATTTGTACCTTCTCCCAAATTGGAAAGTTGTTCATTACAGAAATCAGTTCCAGTGATTGCTACACCGATTAGCGAGGAAGCTAATGATGATGATCATGAAACTTCAAATCAAGTTACTACAGAACCTCGTAGGTATTCTAGAGTACGGTCCGCGCTAGTGTGGTACGGTAAATCCTATTCTGGAAGTCATGTTACTAGGCCATGATAAACCTACGAACTATGAGGAAGCGATGATGAGCCCAGATTCCGCGAAATGGTTTGAACCATGAAATCTGAGATGGAATCCATATATGAGAACAAAGTGTGGACTTTGATTGACTTGCCCGATGATCGGCAAGCCATAGAAAATAAATGGATCTTCAAGAGGAAGACGGACGTTGATAGTAGTGTTACTATCTACAAAGCTAGATTTGTCGAAAAAGGTTTTTGGCAAAGTTCAAGATGTTGACTACGATGAGTTTTTTCTCACTCGTATCGATGCTTAAAGTCTGTCTGAATCATGTTAGCAATTGCCACATTTTATGAAATCTGGCAAATGGATGTCAAAACTGCATTCCTTAATGGTTTTCTTAAAGAAGAGTTGTATATGATGCAACCAGAAGGTTTTGTCAATCCTAAAGGTGCTAACAAAATGTGCAAGCTCCAGCGATCCATCTATGGACTGGTGCAAGCATCTCAGAGTTGGAATATACGATTTGATAAGTTGATCAAAGCATATAGTTTTACATAGACTTGCGGTGAAGCTTGTATTTACAATAAAGTGAGTCGGGAGCACTACCGCCTTTCTGATAAATATATGTGAGTAACATATTGTTGATCAGAAATGATGTAGAATTTTTCTGGAAAGCATAAAGGAGTATTTGAAAGAGTTTTTTAAAAGCAAGACCTCAGTAATGCTACTTACATATTGAGCATCAAGATCTATTGAGATAGATCAAGACTTTTGATAAGTTTTTCAATAAGTACATACCTTGTCAAGATTTTGAAATAGTTCAAAATGGAACAGTCATAGAAAGAGTTCTTGCCTGTGTTGCAAAGGTGTGAAATTGAGTAAGAATCAAATCCTGACCATGGCAGAAAATAGAAAAGAGAATGAAAGTCATTCCCTATACCTCAGTCATAGGTTCTATAAAGTATGCTATGCTATGTACCAGACCTATTGTATACCTTGCTCTGAATTTGGCAACGGAGTACAATAGTAATCCAGGAGGATCACTGGACAGCGGTCAAGAACATCCTGAAATACCTGAAAAGAACTAAGGATATGTTTCTCATATATGGAGGTGACAAAGGAGCACATCGTAAAATGGTTACGTTGATACAAGCTTTGACACTGATCCAGACGATTCTAAATCGCAAACCGGATACGTGTTTACATTAAACGGTGGAGCTGTCAGTTGTGCAGTTCTAAACAAAGCGTTGTGGGGGATCTACATGTGAAGCGGACTGCATAGCGGCTTCGGAAGCAGCAAACGAAGGAGTCTGGATGAAGGAGTTCATATCCGATCTAGGTGTCATACCTAGTGCATCAGGTCCAATGAAAATCTTTTGTGACAATACTGGTGCAATTGCCTTGGCAAAGAATCCAGATTTACAGAGAACCAAGCAATCAAGAGATGCTTCAATTCCATCCGGGATCTAGTCCAAGTGGGAGGACATAGAGATTTGCAAGATACATACGGATCTGAATGTTGCAGACCCGTTGACTAAGCCTCTTCCACGAGCAAAACATGATCAGCACCAAGCTCCATGGTGTTAGAATCATTGACTGTGTAATCTAGATTATTGACTCTAGTGGCAAGTGGGGAGACTGAAGGAAATATGCCCTAGAGACAATAATAATTTATTATTTATTTCCTTATATCATGATAAATGTTTATTATTCATGCTAGAATTGTATTAACCGGAAACATGATACTGTGTGAATACATAGACAAACTAATCGTCACTAGTATGCCTCTACTTGGACTAGCTCGTTAATCAAAGATGGTTATGTTTCCTAACCATAGACATGTGTTGTCATTTGATTAACGGGATCACATCATTAGGAGAATGATGTGATTGACATGGCCCATTCCGTTAGCTTAGCACCTGATCGTTTAGTATGTTGCTATTGCTTTCTTCATGACTTATACATGTTTCCTATGACTATGAGATTATGCAACTCCCGTTTGCCGGAGGAACACTTTGTGTGCTACCAAACGTCACAACGTAACTGGGTGATTATAAAGGAGCTCTACAGGTGTCTCCAAAGGTACATGTTGGGTTGGCGTATTTCGAGATTAGTTTTTGTCACTCCAATTGTCGGAGAGGTATCTCTGGGCCCTCTCGGTAATGCATATCACTATAAGCCTTGCAAGCAATGTAGCTAATGAGTTAGTTACGGAATGATGCATTACGTAACGAGTAAAGAGACTTGCCGGTAACGAGATTGAACTAGGTATTAGATACCGACGATCGAATCTCGGGCAAGTAACATGCCGATGACAAAGGGAACAACGTATGTTGTTACGCGTTTTGACCGATAAAGATCTTCGTAGAATATATGGGATCCAATATGAGCATCCAGGTTCCGCTATTGGTTATTGACCAAGAATAGTTCTAGGTCATCTCTACATAGTTCTCGAACCCATAGGGTCCGCACGCTTAACGTTACGATGACAGTTTTATTATGAGTTTATATGTTTTGATGTACGGAAGGTTGTTCGAAGTCCCGGATGTGATCCCGGACATGATGAGGAGTCTCGAAATGGTCGAGACATAAAGAGTGATATATTGGAAGCCTATATTTGGATATCGGAATCATTCCGGAGAAACCGGGATTTTTCCGGAGTACCGGGGGTTACCTGAACCCCCCCCCCTCCGCGGGGGGGGGGGGGGTTATTGGGCCTACATGGGCCATGAGGGAGAAGAGGAGGGCTGGCCAGGGCAAGCCGCGCGCCCCCTCCCCCCTAGTCCGAATAGGACAAGGAAAGGGGGGTGGGCGGCGCCCCCCCCCCCCCCTTTCCTCTTTCCCCTCCCCCCTTTCCTTCTCCACCAAGGAAAGAGGGGGAGTCCTACTCCCGGTGGGAGGAGGACTCCTCCAGGCGCACCCCTAGGGGGGCGGCCGCACCTCCCCCCTCCCTCCTTTATATTACGGGGGCAGGGGGGCACCTCTAAAAACACAAGTTGATCTTCGTGATCGTTCCTTAGCCGTGTGCGGTGCCCCCCTCCACCATATTCCACCTCGGTCATATCGTTGTGGTGCTTAGGCGAAGCCCTGCGACGGTAGTACATCAAGATCGTCACCACGCGCGTCGTGCTGACGGAACTCTTCCCCGATACTTTGCTGGATCGGAGTCCGGGGATCGTCATCAAGCTGAACGTGTGCTAAAACTCGGAGGTGCCGTAGTTTCGGTGCTTGATCGGTCGGGCCGTGAAGACGTACGACTACATCAACCGCGTTGTGCTAACGCTTCCACTGTCGGTCTACAAGGGTATGTAGATCGCACTCTCCCCTCTCGTTTCTATGCATCACCATGATCTTGCGTGTGCGTAGGAACATTTTGAAATTACTACGTTACCCAACATTCGCAGGCAAGGAAGTGCCTGACAGTCGGGACCCACCTGGTCGAAGCGTACGTAGCGTTGTCATTCTGGTCGCGAACGTGTACATACATACTGGTCGATGTAGAGGCGCGCATATGTCGTAGTAAAGGCGCACACGTGTCGTAATAGAGGCGCGCACGTAGCATTTACATGTACGTACAGCAGCGAGGGTGCAAGAAAGAAAATACGGCCACGTATGTGTACATACGGGCGGGGTCTCGAACGCCTACTCACGCATACGTACGGCCAGGGCTCGTGTACATGGCTGGGTCGGAACGGAGAAACAGCATCGTCGTCGTGTTCATGGGGAGGCAACAGAATGCGTCGTGTTCATCGGGAGGGCTTGGACGGAACATGCGATGGAAACGAGGCCTGACGTACCGCAGAACGGAGGAAACGGCCTTGTGTTCGACCGGCCACGTTCGAAACGGGATCCTGTTCATCGGGAGGGGTCTGGCCTACCGCAAAACGGAGGAAACAGACCTCCTACGGTTGAAACGGGGGTCCTGTTGATCGGGAGGGGTGCGGCGTACCGCAAAACGGACGAAACAGACTTGTGTTGGAGCGCTACGGTCGAAACGGGGGTCATGTTCATCGGGAGGGGTGTCGCGTACCACAAAACGGGACTCCACGGGATATTGTTCATCTCCATCGTCGACCTCCTACAGCCTCCACGGGCTCCTGTTCATCCAGCCTCCATGGGCTCCTGTTCATCCAGCCTCCACCGTGCGCTACTCCACCCGCTACTGTTCAACCACCCCTCCACCGTCTACTGTTCATCCAGCCCTCCACACCACGGGGTCCTGTTCAACCATCCCTCCACGGGCACCCCTCCACCGTCTACTGTTCATCCAGCCCTCCACGTCCTGTTCAACCACCCCTCCAACGTCTACTATTCATCCAGCTCTCCACACCACGGAGTCCTGTTCATCCACCCCTCCACGGGCACCCCTCCACCATCTACTGTTCATCCAGCCCTCCACCACACCACGGGGTCCTATTCATCCAGAGGCAACGCCACCGCTCACTGTTCATCCAACCCCCCCCCCCCCCCCCCCGCAACGATCACTGTTCATCCCATCGATCGACTTCAGTTAGCAGCAGTAGCGAAGGAATCGCTCGATCAGGTTCAGTTAATAGCCATCGATCGATCGCTCGGGTTCAGGAACGCGTAGCCTGTAGTACAATAGCTCGGGTTTAGTTAGAGCCCAACGCCTCGCTCGGGTTCAGTTAGAGTCAACGCCTCGCACACACGCGTGTACGTGTACGAGAGAAACGCGCATCGCTTGGCCCCCGACCTCCCACCGTAACCGGGAACTCCCCGAAATTTTCCTCCCCCTCGCTTCTACCATGGTTTTTTCCGTCATGGACGGCCCAAAGAATGTCATGCAGCCGCGTCTCCAGCCCGCCCAGGACTAAAAGCTCATTTTCTGTCATGATTTTTTGTCATAGAAGTAGGAGCCCACCACATCTATGATGATACCGGGTTTTGTCACAATTATCGTCATAGAAGTGTCATATGTATGACAGAAAAAAAATTTGTTCGGCCCAAAATGTCACGGATGTGTCTTTTTTTTGTAGTGCGGGTCCCTGTATTTTTTCCAAAAAAAGCAATTGGGTCCCAGTATTTTTTCAAAAAAAGCAATCAGGTCCGCCGGTCCTGCTTCGCCCACTGCCGATGAGCTCGTGAGGAGCTCGTCCACGTCGTCCCTCGGAGCACCAGCTCGTCGCCTAGCATAACCAACGCGGAGGGAAGCTCCTACACGCGTCCGGCGACAGAAGGAGGTGGCTAACCAAGGTGCGCAGGGCGGGAGCCCGTTGCGTGCGGTGGCGTCTGCCGATGGCCATGGCGCCGCGACGGGTGCTGCCCACGATGCGTGGCGGCGGCTGCCCATAGTGCCCATGGTGGGGGATCCTCGTGGCCATGGCACACGATGTCGGCTCCCCACAGCCGGCGGCGGCCGTGGGCTGCAGGCCAGTGGCGGTGCTGCGGCGGCAGTGGGCTGCAGGGCGGCGGGGCTGGGCAGCGACGACCGTGGGCTGCAGGGCTGCGCCGACTCTGGCTTGGGACTTGGGAGAGCTAAAGAGAGAAGAAAACCAAGAGGAAGAAGAGGGCTTACATTTGGGTCCCACATGTAAGTTAGCGGTCAAACAAAACAATCAATAGACGGTTTATCTAGGGGCGGGCCCGACCTGTCATAAACTGGATTAATTTTCAATCACATGATTATTTGGATTTTTTGGAACAACGAATCAATTTTGTGGTAATTTTTTGAAAGATTAAAAAAAGTGGTAGTTTTCTAAAGAGATAACCTGTAATGTGGTAGTTTTTTGCTATATACTCTGATTTCATCGTACTTGCACGCTCGAGCCAACTTTTTCCACCAGTTCAATGTATACCACAAGTTCTATCATCAAAGTGACCGCTTGCGTCAAGTTCAGGCACCACCAGTGTAATTGACTCTAAATTTTCTAAAGTGATGGTAATTGTTAGAATTGCATTATCTTGCTGTTGTGTTAGATGATTTTAGTCGTATTCAGAACCAGATCATGAGTCCAGATCGGTCAAAGGATATATATATATATATATATATATATATATATATATATATATATATATATATATATATATATATATATATATATATATATATATATATATATAGACACACACACACTAGCAAAAGAGCCAGTGCGTTGCAACGGGAAAAGAAAATAATGCACGGCCCTAACCCAATAAACATGACTAAGACCCCAATAGATATTGCCGAGGCGTCTCTATGAGAATCTGCTTTATTTTCATGCAATATTTTACCGAGGCGTACAGGCAAGGTTATCGACAGTTTTTTCTGTCTCCAATTTGGCTTTGATGGGGTGTTCATTGTAATCCGGGTCGGTGTCGATACCAAAGAAAGATGGATCGTGTGCTATTCATTAAGGTTGCACCCTAAATAGCATTTTAAAAATATTTAACAGGTAAAATAACATCAGATTCATATTCTACATATTCTTCTAATCAAATTTAATATATAACATGTTAAAATTGGAGTTATGGTTTAAAAGATGTATTTTGATAAAGTATTATTTATGACTGCGGGTTAATTATAAAAAAAAGGCAAAAACGATACTTTTCTGGGAGTGCGGGTTATTTACCAGAAAAAGAAGGGGGTTTTCTATAAAATAGTAAAAAAAAAGGGTTTGTTTTCTCACTTAAATGATATAGCGGGTTAATTACCTGAAAACAAAGGGGGTCTTCTATAAAAAAATGCTGCTGGTGAACGGGCAGAAGTAAGGCATATTTTATTAATATATAGTAAACATGCCCGTGTGTTCCAACGGGAAAAAGATCATAATTTCAAATAGCAATGATCACATCTTACTACATCATCGATATCCACTATAACTCTCATTTTTGTGAAAACATGAACAGTTTTTAAAAATCATGAACATTTTCTTAAACTCATGGGCATATTTGAAATTGTGAACTTTTTAAAATTCACGAGCATTTTGTAAAATCAAGAACGTTTTTTGAATTCATGAACATATTATATGCAAACATTCTGGAATCGGCTAACATTTTTTGGGATTTGATAAAACAATTTTCTAAATTAGTGAACATTTTTGAATCAGCGTATTTTTTGTGAATCAAAAACCATATATTTGAATTTATGAACAGTTTTATTTTATGCTATTTTCTAATACATGAATATTTTTTGAATTGGCGAAATTTTTTGAAATTTTAAAACATTTTTTAATACATGAACTTTTTTTAGAAAAACTCATTAATGTATGTTTATTTTCCGGACATTTATTAGAAAATTTGCTAATATTTTTGAAAAATCACAAACAATTTCTAAAGCCGCAAACATTTATGAATTATTAAATATTATTTTAAAATTCCCAATTTTAAATTTTGGAAACTTTTTTAAATTCACAAATAATTTAAAGTAGAAAAAACAATGACGGAAAAGAAAAACCAAAAATAAAAAATTGATCACCCATATATAGGCCGGTCCAGGCAAGGTGTGTCTTTTTCTAGTGCGCTGGGCGTAGAAATAGATATTCTTAAATGGGCCGGCCCAGTCCGAATTTTTCTGTGTGCAACGTTTTTTATAACTTATAGGTGGCATTGGTGGGTAATTTTTTGCAACTTCGGGGGCAATTTTAATGACGTACGGGCAGAAGTTTATTACTAGAGGAGATTAGGGGAGATGAATCAAAGAGAAATAAAATAGATACAACTGAGCCACTGATGCTTTTAAAGCTTGTGCAACCCTCAAAGCTTGCCAAAGTAGTGCGCCAAGGGAGCAGGAGCCACCGGCGGGGCATAGCAAAACGTGCTTGCACTGTGCGCTTGGTGTGGGACTCGTCGTACCTTGCCCGCCTGCTCCTGCTCATGGTTAAACGGGACCGGGACGAACAACCCTCGCGTATTGTCAGCGTGCTGGCCGCTCGACGACGTCCTGGCCGGCTCGACCTCCCTGCAGCCTATCTCCAGCAGGAGCTTCGCGGCGCCCACGTCACGGCTTGCCGGCGCAATCGGGTTAGCGTACAGGCCGCCGCACCCATGGCGATCAAGGTGCTCCATCAGCAGGTGCCCCCGTTGCAAGGGCTGTCGCGGCGAGGGGTACCTTAAGAGAGGCTGCTGCTCCAGTACATCGTGCACCCAGCAGCGGCCGCCCTCTCCGATGAACAAGGCTTCCAATTTGGGGTACTGGTCGATGGTCATCACGCACACCCGTGCGTCTGACCCCGCCGTCACGCTCAATGCCGGCGCCGGGTCCGGCACACGCAGGTTGCGGATCCAGTCCCACGTGACCTCCTCCGTCGCCAGGTCGAGGCGCGCGATCCTCGTACCCCAGTACTCCCCTGTAACGGACCAGTACGCCACTCCGTCCGCGCACGCGGGGCCACGGTGGGTCTCGCCGGCTGCTCCACCGGCGGCATGCACGCTCCTCCAGCTCTCGCCTCCTCCCACCGTGCACACGTGCACTACCTTCTCCGCGTGGTATCCCGTGTGAACAATCTTGTATCGCCTCGAACGGGGGTCGAAGCCGAAGCAGTAGGCGCGGCACTCGTACCTCCGCCCCGTCTCCGGCGGCAACGGAAGGGCGAGCGACTCGCCGGTGAAGGGCTCCACGACCGTGATGGCTCACTGGCCGCGGTCGAGGAAGCATAGCAGCCCGTTGCAAGTGCCTATCATGTCCTCCGACCTGCCGGCCGTGAAAGTGGCACTGAGTCGCCACTGCTCGTCCAAGAGGAACCCGCTGCCGCCGTCTGTGTCTTCAGCATCGTTGTGGATTCGGCTATATCCGGGAAAGAACACGATGGTGTGGGTCAGGGCCCGCGGTCCGTGAACCGTGTGCTCGTCGATGAAGGCAGGGTCGGAGATGACGTCGCGCCACTCCTTGCAGACGCGGCGGAAGCGGCGGAGGTCGCTCGCCGGGAGGCGGAGCAGGATGCTCGCAAGGACGTCCCGCGGGATGCACGCGGTGACACCAGGGCTTGCATCGCCTGCCATCGCCTGGTTCTGGATAGATTCGCTCAGAGCCATAGCAGCTGCATCAAAACGCAACGAGTGCCTGGCCGATTCATGATTTGATATACTCAGAATACAGATCGCCTCTGCGGGCGAGAAGACCGTCTCCGGATGCAATACCAGGTTTTGCGAAGTTATGTCTCGGCCGTCAGATCAAAAGCGGCGCAGTGATTCGTGCAAAACCGACCGGCAGACGCGTACGAGTTAACAGGCTAGCGTCGCGTGGCCCGTTATCATCATCGGGCGCTGCCGCGCTGGGTTATGGGCTTTTCCAAGCCGTTTTCGTCTATGGGCCCGTTGTTTTTTTATTTTCATTGTCATTTACCCTTTGGTATGTATTTGGGTTGAGTCGCTCAAAAAAAATGTATTTGGGTTGATTCCCCTAAAAATGTATTTAGGTTGATATTTTGATTATCCTATATTTCTTGTTTTATTCTTTTTTCTTGTTCATTATTTTAAAAATCTTTTCATTTCCTATTTTTTGTAAGCAATTGCCAACCTATATATAAATTGTAAGAGTTATTTCTGGTTTGCCATATGTTGCTGGTTGACATGATAATTTGAAATGACTTGGCATGTGTTGTGAGCAAAAGAGCTGCCATCTGGTGGTACGATATTTTGCCATCCAAAGTAAAAATAGAAAAGGCACTATTCTAAGTTTCCATGTGTATATGATAAATCTACCAGGTTGACATGATGATTAAAAAAATTGCCATGCGGGAAAAACTACAAATTTCCATGGGAATTAAAAATTAGTTGCCGCGGTGACAGAAAAATGCCATGGCAAAAAAAATTCTACTTAAGTCGCCATAGGAAACCCACCTTATTTTATCGTATAAACACAACATAATTTGCCATTGGTTTACAGGGTTTTTTTTAGATCCATTGGTTTATAGGTTAATGTATTCCGTTTGGGTGGAAACAACTTTTTTTTGTTGAGAAAAACAAGTGCAACAATTCTTGCATAAGTTACAGTTGTCCAGTCCTAACAGCAATGACATTAGGCGTGCAACAGCTGCATCATGAATATGGGCGCAAGGTCAGCAGGCTCACTGTGCGGGAGATGGATGAAATCCCTCATGGATATGTCCCTGACGCTGGAGATGTGGCTTGTAGAAGTCCGTCTCATCGGCAGCGATAGTGAGCACGTCGAGGCGCTCCTTCGGCGCGGCGGCCATGGAGTAGGGAGGTGCGGTGCTATGTAGGGTGGCGGACGGGACTACGCGCTAGAGACCGTGGAGGAAGAGCCGACTTCGTGTACGCCCTCTATCACGACCTACTCCTCGTCCACCCGGTCTCTTTGGGCTCCTCCTCTCCGCGGCCACCTATCCCGCCACCTCCGCCACCCACCCCGTCTTCCTCCTCCTTCGATACTTGCCCCGACGCTCCCGCTAGCTCTTCTCCTTATTCATCTTCTCCTTCCCGTCGCTCCTCTCGATTGCCGCCGTCGCGCGCTCTACCACCACCTCCCCGCCGGTGAGATCGCGCCACCACCACCCGCGACGAGGGTGCCGATGTCGTGCGCACTATAGGATGTGGTGTCCAATGGGAGAAACGCGCGCAACGGCGTGGAGAGGAGAGGGCCGAGCGGGCACGCCAAGGATGGCGGCGGGGAGGTGGGGTCTTGGATTGAAGGCGAGTGGAATCGAAGAAGGCGGGGGGAATGAAGAGAGTGGCGAGTGAGAGAGGAAACTAGATATGGTAGAGGATTGCGTTCGCGATGGGCCAAGTTTCTGCAAACAGGTCCGCGTGATGATCTCGCCCCCCCCCCTCTCTTGTGGAAACTCTCTATCTCCCTCTCGCTTCAAAATCCGATGTCATGAAACACGTTCGCCGTGGGAGAAATATGACATCTTCACACCGGCCCTACATGCTCCCCCGCTGGAGTCGTCCACAGAGGACCAGTTCTTTTGGTGGCATTTTTAGACTTCTAGAATAAGTTGCCTCATATCCAGCCTATTCCAGCAGGCCAACCAAAAATATATTTTAGAAGCCTATTAGTCAAGTCTTAATTAGTAGGCTTCTAAAAAAGATGGTTGAGCTTTTATTTAGAATAAGCTGAGTAGGCTAACAAAAGAACTGGCATATCGTCATATTGAGTCCAAGCTTGTCGTGCAATGTTTTTGGACGCCGATAAATGCCACATGTGTGGGTGTTAGGGGGTCTGCCCACATATTTTGTGTGGTGTATAAAAGGAACAGTCCACACACCTGCGTGTGGACAAAATAAGTAATGCTCACACACCTTTTTTTCCCTCGCGATCCCTCTCACACGCGTGCGTGTAGGCGAAATAGATAACGCCCACACGCCCCGTACGTCAGGCTTCGTACCTCGTGGTCCTGCACGCCCCGCCTGACAGTCACCACGCGTCCTGCAGTTGCCATGGTCCAGACCCTCGTGTATGTTCGTTTAACTGTAGTTGCCATGTCGCTGAACTTCGGTTGCCATGTCGGACAACTACAATTGCCATGGTTGCTCAACTGCAGGTGCCATGTATGGTCTGCTCTACTGCAATTGCCATGATTTCAAAACTTTAGGAGTTGCCACCCACTAACACTGGGCAGTTGCCATGTAGCACTACAAAAAGGCAAGGCAAAAAAACATGTTCGGGTAATAGAGAGAGTTGCCATGTGCTCACAAGCACGCTAGGGCAGTTGCCATGTAAAGAGAAAGTGTTGCCATTTGCATACGTGCACGCTGGGGCAGTTGCCATGTACCATGCAAAAACACATGGCAAGTCGGGTAAAAGAGAGTTGACATATGCTTACAAGCAAAGCTTGGGCAGTTGTCATGTACCCTGCAGAAACACATGGCAACTGCCAGCTTTGGGTGTGGGCGAGGAGACGGCCGTGTGGGCGAAGTGATAAACGCCCCCACACCAGCCCCCTCTGCGTGCGAGAAAACTAATGTGTGAGCGAATTGCTAAACGCCCACACATCAGCCCCGTGTGGTGAAAAATGACGTGTGGGCGACCGAATGAATGCCCACACACCAGCTTAGTCCTACGTGGCACACAAAAACTGTTAGAACGCGCCAAGATTCGTACAGAATTGGTTGGACGATGATCCATACGTGTGGGCGAGTTGCCAGGCGCCCACACGTGTGGGCATTAGTGTTTCGTTGTTTTTTAAGATAGCCTCCCAGTTGATTCTTCTATGTGTGTTCCCACATGAGTTTCTAGCTGAAAAAAGATCAAATTGATCAGTGCCCGTGTACAATGTACTCACACTTATGGTCGAGAAAGCAATTGACATGCCTTAGTAATCGATCCCAGCACATGTGTGTTATTTCGTCGCCGATGTGGCTCCGAAGAGCTGGTCAGCTGGAGGTGTCATGAGCGACTTGATCCGACAAGGACGGTGTTTAAGGATTACATCATAGTAAGATAGGTCAGAAAGTCCCAAGTGTGGGTGGTATAAATAAAATCACAGACATAAAATACAAAGAAATTATGAACCGCGAATTTCTTCTTTTAAATAACTTGTGCAACTCTCTAGAGCTTCCGTCACCGTGCAAAGACGGCTAGCTGTTCACAATACGATTCAGAAAAAGAAGCTAAGCTGATGAGAACACGACAGTCGATCTAGTCAAACACGGCCAGCTTCTGGTACTCGTCGCCGGCGATGGCCTGCATCATGATGGCCTCGGGGTTCACCACGCCGTCGTTCTGCAGGAAGATCTTGAGGATGTTCTTGGAGAAGCCGCTCACAATGGCCACCCCGGGCTGGGTCGACGTCACCGGCATCGAGCTGGAGTCGCGCAGGTTCCAGAAGACGATCTGCGGCACCACGTCGCCGTAGCCGGCGGCCCTGAACTTCTCGCAGATCACCTCGTAGTCCGTCTCCCACGACGGCCCCCTGCCGAAGTAGGCGCCCGACGCCATGTTGAACTCCATGTCGCTGTACACGAACACGGTCCTGATCATCTTCTCCGGCGCAAGTCCGGCGTCCACGGCCGTGCGGAGGATCTGGTCAAACACCCTTGGAAGTTGGTGCTCCCGCCCCACTCCAAGCGCTCCACGAACTTCATCTTCTCCCACAGGGTATTGCCTTTGATCAGGTGTGGATCGAGGGCCTTGAATGGAACGTGATCACCTTGCCCCTCCACGGCTTCTCGCTGAGCTCCGACGCGAGCACCCCCAGCGCGATGCACACCTCCATCGGGGTGCCGGTCATGCTGGCGGACACGTCGCAGACGGAGATGCAGTTGCGCAGCGACCCCTTGGCGCGGAGGTCGTCCACCATGCGGCGCCACTGAAGCTCGGAGACGTCGTCCTCCTGGCCAAGGAGTGCGGCCGCCGCGATCTCGTGTGGCAGGAGCGCGCCCGCCGAGATCTTGGCCTTGCCGGCCTTCACGTCATCCAGGTACCTGCCGAAGCGCACCTCGTCGTGCTTCTTGAACAGGAGCTTGTAGCGCCTCATGGCCACCGAGGCCACTCGAGTGTAGGGGAGCTCCGACCACCGCTGCGCGCTCATGTACACCTCCGGAAGCTTCAGGACCTTGCGCAGCGGCACGAGCACCTGACGGCGAAGGCGGTGGAGGGCGTGATACGTGTAGTGCTCGTCCGAGAGTTGGGCGTACTCGGGGTCCGAGTCGCGCGGGAAGAGGCGACGAGCGATGGCCTCGCAGAGCAGCGTGGTGCGGTCGAACGACGAGCCCGGCGTGGGGCACCACTTGGCGGCGAGCCCGATCTTCATCTTCTTCCCGCCGTGGGCAAGCTGTTCGAGGTCCGAGGTGAGGAGCGCGGCGAAGAAGTCCGCGATGGCGTCGAACAAGAAACGGTAGGCCCGGTCTCCGTAGTACGTCTCCAGCGACTGCACGGCGAGCTTGGCCACCTTCCAGACCTTCTTGGACATCTGTCGCTTAAGTGGGGAGGTCTTCTTCTGATCCACCTCCATCACCTCCGGGACCGCGACGGGGTCAGGGACGACCTCCATCGCCTCCGACTTCTGCTCGGCTGCCTCCGGGACAGCGACGGGATCAGGGACGACCTCCATCGCCTCCGGCTTCTGCTCTGCTGCCTCCGGGACCGCGACGGAGACAGGGACGGCCTTGCTCTGCATGGATTTGTAGAGCGAAAAGGTGTGACGACACCCGGGTGCCTCGGCACCCGGTTATCCCGTCCGTCGAATGAGTTAAAGATTCGTGCGGTGTAGCTTTCAGGTACAGACGCTTGTACAGTACTAGTATGATTAGCAGGCTTTATCAGGGAGACAAATAGCGACGGGAGGAGAGAGGCATGGCAGGAATAGGCTCTGCAAGTATAGGCCTGTCAGCCTCGGGAGGAGTGAGGCATGGCAGGAATCGGGCTGGAAAAGATATTGCTGTTCATGGGTGGTGTTTATTAAGGTGACAGCAGAGGGAGAACGATGCATGCGCACAGTTGCATGACATGATATCCCCTTGCGCACAGTCTGCATCCCTTCTTTTCATTTGTCACCAGTGTGAGCTTTCTTGGTCACGGGAGAGAGTAGCGGCCTGTGTGGTTCTTTCTAGCAGACAACGCCGCCGGCGGGGGAGTTTTGGGGGAGTTCTGTATGTATGAGATGGGCAACGTCCAGCCTGGCATTGCAATCCACCTACAAGGGGAGGCATCGTCGTCCGCTTCTTCATTAGCGCCGACGGAGAGATCTCATGTTCTTCGTAAGCCGCCAGTGGCGGTAAGATTTCTTGTTCTCAGATGATATATCAGACGTCCAGCTACTCTGCATCTCCCGCTGCATCTAACACGCATGTGGTCTGCACAGTGCACCGGTAAGGGGTGCATCTTTTGCACGCGTGCTATCACGGCGAGGTATGCTGCCGCACAGATATCAACTCGAAGAAACAGAGAGCCGGAGGTGAACGCGGTTGGGGAAGTAACACAACTGATGGCGGATGGATTGGCCGGAGCAGATGGCGGACGGCATGTCGGGCAGGCAAGTGAGCATGTCCAGCTGCACCATCCGCCGGTGAGTCCCGCAGCTAGTCCGGCTGCTAGTCCTGCTGCAATATCAAGGACGCTATGCACCGAGAATGCATGGCAAGTAGCAGTGAACCAAGACGTGGGGAGGTTGAAGACGACACGTCTCATCGCCAGTGGCTCATTTGAAACACCGGCCGACACGTACATCTACCTCTGAGTGCTCTGGCAGGCAGACATGTCATATCATGTACCAATATTCATATGTTGTAGGTCCGTGTAGGTGCGTAACAGTAGAGCTATACTAGACTAGTTTATATTGATTGCGTCAAACGGTCACCGCCTAATCAAGAAACAGACCTGTTATTATATTCATTGGTTAGATAGCTTGGCACAAATCTCAACGCAGCCAGACTGGACGAACGGTCCAGATAACCGGGTGTCTAGACACCCGGGATCTGAAAGTCCGGTCTCCATGGTTTTTATCTGCCTCTCCGGCCTTTCTTCGACCGGCCGACGCAAAACTGCCACATGGGAAAGCAACCAGATCGGGGTTGCCTTTGCAAGTTCATACAGAGTAAAAACATGGCCGCGTGCTGCCGTTTCACTTCGGACCGAGCGGCCTCAAGTCTCCGCTTCGGTCTCTGTCCCGAATCACAGCCAGCTTCTTTGCTCCGTTCCCCACTAGAGAATCTCAAGTCGCGCTAAAACCGCCCCGGATTCACTTTACCATCTCCTGCGTCGAGCTACTATGTTGCCAAACCGCGAGGCGCACCCCAAGTGGCCAATCCGCTTACACCGCGGGTGAGCCGCCTCCTGCTCCGTTGACTCGCCGCAGCCGCCGTCCGAACCGGTCTGACAGGATTGCTAAATCCGCCTCTGTTGTCGCGTGCCAAGTTGCCGCGGTCAAACCGCCGTCTCCATTGCAGACGACCCGCCCGCGCTGGCCAACCCGCCAGTCATCCCGACCGGTGCCGGGTCGGAGCTGTCACTCTTGTTGGCCAGCCGCCTCCAAGCGTCGCTTTGTCGAATCCGAGTACTGCCTCAAAACGCTCGCAGTGAACCGACCTGCGTTGCCGAACCACCAAGCGTGCCTCAAGTTGCCGCTGCCCTTTTCCACGTCGTTCGACCCGACTCACTGTCATGGCTTTAACCAGCAGCAGAGAAGTGCTTCAGGATTCGAGTTTTGTAGTAACAGAGAAGAAGATAGTTGTATCCATAATGGGTTGCCGTCGTCTTAAAATCTGCAGGCAGAGACAAGCAAAAACCAATGAAGAATACTATTATACTACTGTAATAGTCAAACCAACCACCGGGGTTGACAGATGCCCTCACACATCCAGAAGAAAACCGGAGACTGGGTGCAAGTTACAGGACCAAGCGCATACACGGTTCAGGTTTCAAGGCTGAGTTGGCCGCAGAACAAGATGTACTTATCCGGAATGAGCGTCTGTGCTCATCCGATAAAAATATCAGGTGATACTCATCCTATCTATTTTATCTGTATACAATAATCTGTCTGCAAACAGTTACTCTGTCTTGTAATATTTTACGCAGGACAAAATCCACTACAAAGTGGTATTATGCCATGGAGATGGAGGCATGCCGACATCATTTCAGCACAGCTGGTCGTCGTTACTCAACGGATTCCCGCACCGGTTTATAACACCGTGGCCATCTCTCGCGACCGCGCCGGTTTACAACGCCGTGGCCGTCTGCCACGGCCGACCCGCCCGTGAGCGATTTCAACTTCATCTAGTGATCATCAATTTCATGACGGATTATTTCCGGCCTGGCACATCAGGTGATATCCATCTAAAATATATTTTATTGGCACTATTTTTATCAAAGAGCGGTTTATCTTTGCCTTGGTATGCAATATTATATGCAGGACAATTATTCACTGCAATAATAAAGATCATGGAGATATGGCTCGTGCCACTATCATGATGCGCTATCATCTGGTCCAAGACCTACATATGTGCATGCCACCACTTCTTCGGCCGAATTTATATCAACACGACGTGGCTGACTCGCCCGTACGGTTTACCGCGTTCGGGATTGACTTGCCCGTCCGCGCTGGCTTACAACGCCGCGGCCGGGTCATCTGTCTGAGCCGCCTCTGATGCTGCGATCGTTTTTCTGTCTGTCTCTCGCGGCATGGTCCACATCAACACACCGGGCCGCACCTATCTGCATGAGCTGTTTATTGAATATAAAGCAAGTCACAGCTTGGGTAGCCCGGTTTTCTTTCAAATTGGAGGCAAATTATCATCAACCACCGTCTGCACTGGATGGATCAATGGCCAGGCACGCAAGTCGCCGCCACTACAGTTTGGTTAATTTCAAATAGCAATTGGAAGGAACCATTGGCTGAGTTGTTGACACGGCTTATACAGATCATTTATAACCCGTCGCAGTCATCTAAACCTTCTGTGGATTCACATCGTGCTATCAACACCAATGATATACAACTTATGCTGGTTTATATCATGGTCAAATATGGAGAATCTCAAGTCAACTCCTCGAGTTACCTTAAGACTAGGGGGCTATGATGACATGACCCAAAAAATCTTGCCAGTTTCAGCAAATTTAAAAGCCCCGGGACGATGGAGGGAAAGATAACCCGATCCCAGAAGCTACTGTTATATTAATGAAAATTTTAAGGGTCGTCGGAAAATTTCCGGCTTAGAAAGTATATGACAGTTTCAAAATCCCGGCTCAATGAAGAAGTTCCGGGTCATCAGAAAGGATTCCGGTTTAAAATCCGACTCAAGGGAAGTCAGTCTAACTGAAGCTCTCAAATATCCGGTTTACAATCTGGTTCAAGAGAAATCTGTCTCCCACAAAGCTCTGAAGCTCTCAAATCCGGTTTAAGAATTTCCGGTTCAAAAAGGAATTAACTTCTCGCAAGTTCGAGTTTAAAGGCTGTCAGAAATTTTCTGGCTGAAAATGAAGATTCCGATTTAAAATCCGGTTCAAGGGAAAGATGTCTCCCACAAAGCTTTGAAGATCTCAATATTCGGTTCAAAATCCCAGTTCAAGAAGAATTTATCTCTTGTAAAAAGTTAAAGGTTGCGAAGAGGACCTGTTGCCATAATGTGCGGTTCAAACATGGGTATCCTGCCTTATTGGCTTATCATATTATTAATCACTTGGGGGCTTGGTCGTATTCGAACCATAGCTACACCTCTTGATCGGCTCAAGGCCAAAAGAAAATTACTTAGGGGCCAAAGAGAGTATTGCAAAAGCACAACTCAAACATAGGCACCTACTGAGCACAGCTCAAAATGTTACTTGGGGATTCTTTGCTGTCGCAATGAACAAAGAATCTACACTTGTAATAGGCTATCAAGCCACGGCTTGGAAGCCTGGTGTATACACCTAAAACCCCAGGTTAGCCTACCTTTTTAAGTAAGTCACTCCGCCCAGGTAAACCTGGTATGACCCGTCGAACTTTGACAAGTTACTCTGATAAGACCCTGAACTTGTCAAGTTAAAACGATGATTGGTTAAGGATTGAGGATTATCTTAAAAGGCTTTGCAAAATGGTTTAACTCAGTGGCCTGGCAGCCCATGAAAAACCTCGAATTTGGGGCCTGGCAGCCCGTGAAAAGCCTCGACTACAAGTTTTCATCTGCTTTTATTTGCTAAGTTTTTCTCCTTTGATGAGATTTATAATGTTTTTGATAAACCGGCATTCATTAACCCAGCTCGGCTTTCAACTACAAGTTGTTAGTACATGATCAGTTATAATCCGGCTCTTATTAACCCGGTCTGGTTTTGACTATAAGTCACCAGTATTGAATATGGATAAACCGGTGTTTATCACAACCCGGTACGGTTTTATCATAAACCGGCACAGTATGAAAGGAGTTATAATTACTCAAGATTGGGGTTATCACTCTTACTACAAAAAGTTGGTAAACCAACTATGTGATTCTGTTGGAAATATGCCCTAGAGGCAATAATAAAAGTATTATTATTATATTTCCTTGTTCATGATAATTGTCTTTTATTCATGCTATAACTGTATTATCCGGAAATCGTAATACACGTGTGAATACATAGACCACAATATGTCCCTAGTGAGCCTCTAGTTGACTAGCTCGTTGTGATCAACAGATAGTCATGGTTTCCTGGCTATGGACATTGGATGTCGTTGATAACGGGATCACATCATTAGGAGAATGATGTGATGGACAAGACCCAATCCTAAGACTAGCACAAAAGATCGTGTAGTTCATTTGCTAGAGCTTTGCCAATGTCAAGTATCTCTTCCTTCGACCATGAGAGCGTGTAACTCCTGGATACCGTATGAGTGCTTTGGGTGTATCAAACGTCACAACGTAACTGGGTGACTATAAAGGTGCACTACAGGTATCTCCGAAAGTATCTATTGTTTTATGCGGATCGAGACTGGGATTTGTCACTCCGTGTAAACGGAGAGGTGTCTCTGGGCCCACTCGGTAGGACATCATCATATGCGCAATGTGACCAAGGAGTTGATCACGGGATGATGTGTTACGGAACGAGTAAAGTGACTTGCCGATAACGAGATTGAACAAGGTATTGGATACCGACGATCGAATCTCGGGCAAGTAACATACCGATAGACAAAGGGAATTGAATACGGGATTGATTAAGTCCTTGACATCGTGGTTCATCCGATGAGATCATCGTGGAACATGTGGGAGCCATCATGGGTATCCAGATCCCGCTGTTGGTTATTGACCGGAGAACGTCTCGGTCATGTCTGCATGTCTCCCGAACCCGTAGGGTCTACACACTTAAGGTTCGATGACGCTAGGGTTATAAAGGAAGTTTGTATGTGGTTACCGAATGTTGTTCGGAGTCCCGGATGAGATCCCGGACGTCACGAGGAGTTCCGGAATGGTCCGGAGGTAAAGATTTATATATGGGAAGTCCTATTTTGGCCACCGGAAAATGTTCGGGATTTTTAGGTATTGTACCGGGAAGGTTCTAGAAGGTTCCGGAGTGGGGCCCACCTGCATGGGGGGACCCACATGGACGTGGGTAGTGGGGGCAAGGCCCCACAACCCTGGTCAAGGCGCACCAAGATCCCCCGTTAGAAGGAATAAGATCATATCCCGAAGGGATAAGATCAAGATCCCTAAAAAGGGGGGATAACAATCGGTGGGGAAGGAAATAATGAGATTTCTTTCCTCCCACCTTGGCCAACGCTCCAATGGACTTGGAGGGCAAGAAACCAGCCCCTCCACCCCTATATATAGTGGGGAGGCGCATGGGAGCTATACACGAAGTTCTGGCACATCCCTACCTCTCTCCCTACTCCTCCTCTCCCATGGTGCTTGGCGAAGCCCTGCTGGATTGCCACGCTCCTCCACCACCACCACGCCGTTGTGCTGCTGTTGGATGGAGTCTTCCTCAACCTCTCCCTCTCTCCTTGCTGGATCAAGGCGTGGGAGACGTCACCGGGCTGTACGTGTGTTGAACGCGGAGGTGCCGTCCGTTCGGCACTAGGATCATCGGTGATTTGAATCACGACGAGTACGACTCCATCAACCCCGTTCACTTGAACGCTTCCACTTAGCGATCTACAAGGGTATGTAGATGCACTCTCTTTCTACTCGTTGCTGGTCTCTCCATAGATAGATCTTGGTGACACGTAGGAAAATTTTGAATTTCTGCTACGTTCCCCAACAGTGGCATCATGAGCTAGGTCTATTGCGTAGATTCTTTGCACGAGTAGAACACAAAGTAGTTGTGGGTGTTGATGTTGTTCAATATGCTTACCGTTACTAGTCCAATTTTGTTTCGACGGTATTGTGGGATGAAGCGGCCCGGACCGACCTTACACGTACTCTTACGTGAGACAGGTTCCACCGATTGACATGCACTTGGTGCATAAGGTGGCTAGCGGGTGCCAATCTCTCCCACTTTAGTCGGAACGGATTCGATGAAAAGGGTCCTTATGAAGGGTAAATAGCAATTGGCATATCACGTTGTGGTCTTGCGTAGGTAAGAAACGTTCTTGCTAGAAACCCATAGCAGCCACGTAAAACATGCAACAACAATTAGAGGTCGTCTAACTTGTTTTTGCAGGGTATGCTATGTGATGTGATATGGCCAAGAAGAATGTGATGAATGATATGTGATGTATGAGATTGATCATGTTCTTGTAATAGGATTCACGACTTGCATGTCGATGAGTATGACAACCGGCAGGAGCCATAGGAGTTGTCTTTATTTATTGTATGACCTGCGTGTCATTGAAGACGCCATGTAAACTACTTTACTTTATTGCTAAACGCGTTAGTCATAGAAGTAGAAGTAGTCGTTGGCGTGACAACTTCATGAAGACACGATGATGGAGATCATGATGATGGAGATCATGGTGTCGTGCCGGTGACGATGATGATCATGGAGCCCCGAAGATGAAGATCAAAAGGAGCAAAATGATATTGGCCATATCATGTCACTATTTGATTGCATGTGATGTTTATCATGTTTATGCATCTTGTTTGCTTAGGACGACGGTAGTAAATAAGATGATCCCTTACAAAATTTCAAGAAGTGTTCTCCCCTAACTGTGCACCGTTGCTACAGTTCGTCGCTTCTAAGCACCACGTGATGATCGGGTGTGATGGATTCTTACGTTCACATACAACGGGTGTAAGACAGTTTTACACAGCGAAAACACTTAGGGTTAACTTGACGAGCCTAGCATGTGCAGACATGGCCTCGGAACACGGAGACCGAAAGGTCGAGCATGAGTCGTATGGTAGATACGATCAACATGAAGATGTTCACCGATGATGACTAGTCCGTCTCACGTGATGATCGGACACGGCCTAGTTGACTCGGATCATGTGATCACTTAGATGACCAGAGGGATGTCTATCTAAGTGGGAGTTCATAAGATGAACTTAATTATCCTGAACATAGTCAAAAGACCTTTTGCAAATTATGTCGTAAGCTCGCGCTTTAGTTCCACTGTTTAGATATGTTCCTAGAGAAAATATAGTTGAAAGTTGATAGTAGCGATTATGCGATCAGTAGAAAGCTTATGTCCTTAATGCACCGCTCAGTGTGCTGAACCCCAACGTCGTTTGTCGATGTTGCGAACATCGGACATACACGTTTTGATAACTACGTGATAGTTCAATTAAATGGTTTAAGTAGAGGCACCAAAGACGTTTTCGAAACGTCGCGGAACATATGAGATGTTTCGAGGGCTGAAATTGGGATTTCAGGCTCGTGCCCACGTCAAGAGGTATAAGACCTCCGACGATTTTCTTAGCCTGCAAACTAAGGGAGAAAAGCTCAATCGTTGAGCTTGTGCTCAGATTGTCTGAGCACAACAATCACTTGAATCGAGTGGGAGTTGATCCTCCAGATGAGATAGTGATGTTTCCCCAAAGTCATTGCCACCAAGCTGCTAGAGCTTCGTGATTAACTATAACATATCAGGGATAGATATGATGATCCTTGAAATATTCATGATGTTTGACACCGCGAAAGTAGAAATCAAGAAGGAGCATCAATTGTTGATGGTTGGTGAAACCACTAGTTTCAAGAAGGGCAAGGGAACAAAGGGATACTTCATGAAACGGCAATTCAGCTGCTGCTCTAGTGAAGAAACCCAAGGTTGAACCCAAACCCGAGACTAAGTGCTTCTGTAATAAGGGGAACAACCACTGGAGCAGCATTACCCTAGATACTTGGTAGATGAGAAGGCTGGCAAGGTCGATAGAAGTATATTGGATATACATTATGTTAATGTGTACTTTACTAGTACTCCTAGTAGCACCAGGGTATTGGATACCGGTTCGGTTGCTAAGTGTTAGTAACTCGAAATAAAAGCTACGGAATAAACGGAGACTAGCTAAAGGTGAGCTGACGATATATGTTGGAAGTGTTTCCAAGGTTGATATGATCAAGCATCGCACGCTCCCTCTACCACCGAGATTGGTGTTTGCGTTGAGCATAGACATGATTGGATTATGTCTATCGCAATACGGTTATTCATTTAAGGAGAATAATGGTTACTCTATTTTTGAATAATACCTTCAATGGTCTTGCACCTAAAGGAATGGTTTATTGAATCTCGGTCGTAGTGATACACATTTTCATGCCAAAAGATATAAGATAGTAATGATAGTACCACTTACTTGTGGCACTGCCATGTAAGTCATAATGGTATAAAACGCATGAAGAAGCTCCATGTTGATGGATCTTTGGACTCACTCGTTTTTGAAAAGTTTGAGACATGCGAACCATGTCTATTGGTGTATATGCATGAAGAAACTCCATGCAAATGGATCGTTCGGACTCACTTGATTTTGAATCACTTGAGATATGCAAATCATACCACATGGGCAAGATGACTGAAAAGCCTCATTTTCAGTAAGATGGAACAAGATAGCAACTTGTTGGAAGTAACACATTTTGATGTGTGCAGTCGAATGAGTGCTGAGGCATGCAGTGAATATCATTATGTTCTTACTTCACAGATGATTCGAGTAAATGTTGAGTATATTTACTTGATGAAACACAAGTCTGAATTATTGAATGGTTCAAGTAATTTCAGAGTGAAGTAGCAGATCATTGTGACAAGAGGATAAAATGTCTATGATATGATCATAGAGATGAATATCTGAGTTACGAGTTTTGGCACACAATTAAGACATTGTGGAAATTGTTTCGCAATTAATACCGCCTGGAACACCATAATGTGATGGTGTGTCCGAACATCATAGTTGCACCCTATTGGATATGGTGCGTACCATGATGTCTCTTATCGAATTACCACTATCGTTCATGGGTTAGGCATTAGAGACAACCACATTCACTTTAAATAGGGCACCACGTAATTCCGATGAGATGACACCGTATGAATTATGGTTTAGAGAAACCTAAGTTGTCGTTTCTTAAAAGTTTGGGGCTGCGACGCTTATATGAAAAAGTTTCAGGTTGATAAGCTCGAACCCAAAGCGGATAAAATGCATCTTCATAGGAAACCCAAAACAGTTGGGTATACCTCCTAATTCAGATCCGAAAGCAATATGGATTGTTTCTAGAATCGGGTCCTTTCTCGAGGAAAAGTTTCTCTCGAAAGAATTGAGTGGGAGGATGGTGGAGACTTGATGAGGTTATTGAACCGTCTCTTCAACTAGTGTGTGACAGGGCACAGGGAGTTGTTCCTGTGGCACCTACACCAATTGAAGTGGAAGCTTATGATATTGATCATGAAACTTCGGATCAAGTCACTCCCAAACCTCGTAGGATGACAAGGATGCGTACTACTTCAGAGTGGTACGTAATCCTGTCTTGAAGGTCATGTTGCTAGACAACAATGAACCTACGAGCTATGGAGAAGCGATGGTGGGCCCGGATTCCGATAAATGGCTTGAGGCCATAAAATCCGAGAGAGGATCCATGTATGAAAACAAAGTGTAGACTTTGGCAGAACGGCTCGATGGTCGTAAGGCTAATGAGTACAGATGGATTTCAAAAGGAAGACGGACAATGATGGTAAATGTCACCATTAAGAAAGCTCGACTTGTCGTTAAGATGTTTTCCGACAAGTTCAAGGAGTTGACTACGATGAGATTTTCTCACTCGTAGCGATGCTAAGAGTCTGTTGGAATTATATTAGCGATTACTGCATTATTTATGAAATCTTGCAGATAGGATGTCAAAACATTGTTTCCTCGACGATTTTAATGAGGAAAGGTTGTATGTGATACAACCGGAAGGTTTTGTCAATCCCGAAAGATGCTAATAAGTATGCAAAGCTCCAGCAATCCTTCTAAGGACTGGAGTGAGCATCTCGGAGTTGGAATGTATGCTTTGATGATGATCAAAAAATTTTGGGTTTGTACAAAGTTTATGAGAAACTTGTATTTCCAAAGAAGTGAGTGGGAGCACTATAGAATTTCTGATGAGTATATGTTGTTGACATATTGTTGATCAGAAATGACGTAGAATTTCTGGAAAGCATATAGGGTTATTTTGAAAGTGTTTTTCAATGGAAAGCCTGGATTAAGCTACTTGAACATTGAGCATCAAGATCTATAAGGATAGATCAAAATGCTTAATAATACTTTCAAATGAGCACATACCTTGACATGATCTTGAAGGTGTTCAAGATGGACCAGTCAAAGAAGGAGTTCTTGCCTGAGTTGTAAGGTACGAAGTTAAGACTTAAAGCTCGACCACGGCAGAATAGAGAGAAAGGACGAAGGTCGTCCCCTATGCTTAAGACGTAGGCTCTTCAGTATGCTATGCTGTGTACCGCACCTGAAGTGTGCCTTGCCATGAGTCAGTCAAGGGGTACAAGAGTGATCCAAGAATGGCTCACAGGACAGCGGTCAAAGTTATCCTTAGTAACTAGTGGACTAAGGAATTTTCTCGATTATGGAGGTGGTAAAAGAGTTCGTCGTAAAGGTTACGACGATGCAAGCTTGACACCTATCCGGATAGCTCTGAGTAGAGAGACCGGATACATATAATGGAGCAATAATTTAGAATAGCTCCAAGTAGAACAGTTGTTTGGAATAGCTCCAAATAGAGCGTGGTAGCTGCATCTAGGAGATGACATAGAGATTTGTAAAGCACACACGGATCTGAAAGGTTCAGACCCGTTGACTAAAACCTCTCTCACAAGCAACATGATCAAACATAAAACTCATTGAGTGTTAATCACATAGTGATGTGAACTAGACTACTGACTCTAGTAAACTCTTGGGTATTAGTCACATGGCGATGTGACCTGTGAGTGTTAATCACATGGCGATGTGAACTAGATTATTGACTCTAGTGCAAGTGGGAGACTGTTGGAAATATGCCCTAGAGGCAATAATAAAAGTATTATTATTATATTTCCTTGTTCATGATAATTGTCTTTTATTCATGCTATAACTGTATTATCCGGAAATCGTAATACACGTGTGAATACATAGACCACAATATGTCCCTAGTGAGCCTCTAGTTGACTAGCTCGTTGTGATCAACAGATAGTCATGGTTTCCTGGCTATGGACATTGGATGTCGTTGATAACGGGATCACATCATTAGGAGAATGATGTGATGGACAAGACCCAATCCTAAGACTAGCACAAAAGATCGTGTAGTTCATTTGCTAGAGCTTTGCCAATGTCAAGTATCTCTTCCTTCGACCATGAGAGCGTGTAACTCCTGGATACCGTAGGAGTGCTTTGGGTGTATCAAACGTCACAACGTAACTGGGTGACTATAAAGGTGCACTACAGGTATCTCCGAAAGTATCTATTGTTTTATGCGGATCGAGACTGGGATTTGTCACTCCGTGTAAACGGAGAGGTATCTCTGGGCCCACTCGGTAGGACATCATCATATGCGCAATGTGACCAAGGAGTTGATCACGGGATGATGTGTTACGGAACGAGTAAAGTGACTTGCCGGTAACGAGATTGAACAAGGTATTGGATACCGACGATCGAATCTCGGGCAAGTAACATACCGATAGACAAAGGGAATTGAATACGGGATTGATTAAGTCCTTGACATCGTGGTTCATCCGATGAGATCATCGTGGAACATGTGGGAGCCATCATGGGTATCCAGATCCCGCTGTTGGTTATTGACCGGAGAACGTCTCGGTCATGTCTGCATGTCTCCCGAACCCGTAGGGTCTACACACTTAAGGTTCGATGACGCTAGGGTTATAAAGGAAGTTTGTATGTGGTTACCGAATGTTGTTCGGAGTCCCGGATGAGATCCCGGACGTCACGAGGAGTTCCGGAATGGTCCGGAGGTAAAGATTTATATATGGGAAGTCCTATTTTGGCCACCGGAAAATGTTCGGGATTTTTCGGTATTGTACCGGGAAGGTTCTAGAAGGTTCCGGAGTGGGGCCCACCTGCATGGGGGGACCCACATGGACGTGGGTAGTGGGGGCAAGGCCCCACACCCCTGGTCAAGGCGCACCAAGATCCCCCCTTAGAAGGAATAAGATCATATCCCGAAGGGATAAGATCAAGATCCCTAAAAAGGGGGGATAACAATCGGTGGGGAAGGAAATAATGAGATTTCTTTCCTCCCACCTTGGCCAACGCCCCAATGGACTTGGAGGGCAAGAAACCAGCCCCTCCACCCCTATATATAGTGGGGAGGCGCATGGGAGCTATACACGAAGTTCTGGCACAGCCCTACCTCTCTCCCTACTCCTCCTCTCCCATGGTGCTTGGCGAAGCCCTGCTGGATTGCCACGCTCCTCCACCACCACCACGCCGTTGTGCTGCTGTTGGATGGAGTCTTCCTCAACCTCTCCCTCTCTCCTTGCTGGATCAAGGCGTGGGAGACGTCACCGGGCTGTACGTGTGTTGAACGCGGAGGTGCCGTCCGTTCGGCACTAGGATCATCGGTGATTTGAATCACGACGAGTACGACTCCATCAACCCCGTTCACTTGAACGCTTCCACTTAGCGATCTACAAGGGTATGTAGATGCACTCTCTTTCTACTCGTTGCTGGTCTCTCCATAGATAGATCTTGGTGACACGTAGGAAAATTTTGAATTTCTGCTACGTTCCCCAACAGATTCAATGTCACAGGTATGATATATTTCATATTTGATTATTCTTAAGTGCAGCCTTGGTTATAAACCCGGGTTATATGTTGGGCATTATGACCCGTCCGGCGGTAAACCGCCCGGACACTTTAAACTTGTTGTATGTAGAAACAGGTTGAATAAAGCATGATTATAAATCACCAGCGTTTATTAAACCGGCCTGGCTTTCGACTATAAGTCGCTAGTATGATGATAAATTATCCAGTGTTTATTAACCCGCCTGGCTTTGGACTATAAGTTGCCAGTATGTATATTTGGATCGCGCCATTGGAATCATGCGCTTATAAATCATTGGATTATATTATTCAAATCTTCAAATAGCCAACATGGCTGGATTTTACTATGGTTATCAGTAACCAGTATTATGATTAAGGTTTTCAAAGTCGCTTCAGCGCAATGGCTATTATTTTATCAATGGATATGATTTATTCTACAATGGAGGAAATAGTCCCGAGTCGCTGCAGGCTTACGACCCGACACTTGGGGGCAACATTATTTAAGTTGAGATTACATCGAATATGTAAGTCTCATGTCACTTCAAGCATGCACCATGCCACTTGGGGGCTAATGCAAAGTCATTTTTTTGCTCATCTTATTGACGACCCGACTCATCACATTATTGAAGGAAATATGCCCTAGAGGCAATAATAAAGTTATTATTTATTTCCTTATATCATGATAAATGTTTATTATTCATGCTAGAATTGTATTAACCGGAAACATAATACATGTGTGAATACATAGACAAACAGAGTGTCACTAGTATGTCTCTACCTGACTAGCTTGTTAATCAAAGATGGTTATGTTTCCTAACCATGGATAAAGAGTTGTTATTTGATTAACGGGATCACATCATTAGTTGAATGATCTGATTGACATGATCCATTCCATTAGCTTAGCACCCGATCGTTTAGTATGTTGCTATTGCTTTCTTCATGACTTATACATGTTCCTATGACTATGAGATTATGCAACTCCCGTTTGCCGGAGGAACACTTTGTGTGCTACCAAACGTCACAACGTAACTGGGTGATTATAAAGGAGCTCTACAGGTGTCTCCAAAGGTACCTGTTGGGTTGGTGTATTTCGAGATTAGGATTTGTCACTCCGAATGTCGGAGAGGTATCTCTGTGCCCTCTCGGTAATGCACATCACATAAGCCTTGCAAGCATTGAAACTAATGAGTTAGTTGCGAGATGATGTATTACGGAACGAGTAAAGAGACTTGCCGGTAACGAGATTGATTTAGGTATTGGATACCGACGATCGAATCTCAGGCAAGTAACATACCGATGACAAAGAGAACAACGTATGTTGTTATGCGGTCTGACCGATAAAGATCTTAGTAGAATATGTAGGAGCCAATATGGGCATCCAGGTCCCGCTATTGGTTATTGACCGGAGACGTGTCTCGGTCATGTCTACATTGTTCTTGAACCATAGGGTCAGCACGCTTAAGGTTTTCGCTGACAGTTATATTATGAGTTTATGAGTTTTGATGTACCGAAGGAGTTCGGAGTCCCGGATGAGATCGGGGACATGACGAGGAGTCTCGAAATGGTCGAGACATAAAGATCGATATATTGGACGACTATATTCTGACATCAGAAAGGTTCCGAGTGATTCGGGTATTTTTCGGAGTACCGGGGAGTTACGGGAATACGGGGGGAGAAGTATTGTGCCTTATTGGGCCATACGGGAAAGAGAGAGGGGCTGCCTAGGGCAGGCCGTGCGCCCCCCAAGGCCTAGTCCGAATTGGACTAGGGGGAGGGGCTGCGCCCCCTCCTTCCTTCCCTTTCTCCCTTCCCTTTCCTTGTCTCCTACTCCTAATACTTGGAAGGACTCCTAGTTGGACTAGGAAAGAGGGAATCCTACTTCCGGTGGGAGTAGGACTCCCCTAGGGCGCGCCATAGAGAGGGCCGGCCCTCCCCTCCTCCACTCCTTTATATACGGGGGCAGGGGGCACCCCATAGACACACAAGTTGATCTTCATGATCGTTCCTTAGCCGTGTGCGGTGCCCCCGTCCACCATATTCCACCTCGGTCATATTGTAGCAGTGCTTAGGCGAAGCCCTGCGACGGTTGAACATCAAGATCGTCACCACGCCGTCGTGCTGACGGAACTCCTCCCCGAAGCTTTGCTGGATCGGAGCCCGGGGAGCGTCATCGAGCTGAACATGTGCCAAGAACTCGGAGGTGCCGGAGTAACGGTGCTTGGATCGGTTGGACCGGGAAGACGTACGACTACTTCCTCTATGTTGCATCAACGCTTCCGCTTCGGTCTACGAGGGTACGTAGACAACACTCTCCCATCTCGTTTCTATGCATCACCATGATCTTGCGTGTGCGTAGGAATTTTTTTTGAAATTACTACGTTCCCCAACAGTGGTATCAGAGCCCAGGTTTTTATGGTTTGATGTTATATGCACGAGTAGAACACAAGTGAGTTGTGGGCGATATAAGTCATACTGCTTACCAGCATGTCATACTTTGGTTCGGCGGTATATTTGGATGAAGCGGCCCGGACTGACATTACGCGTACGCTTACGCGAGACTGGTTCTACCGCCGTGCTTTGCACACAGGTGGCTGGCGGGTGTCAGTTTCTCCAACTTTAGTTGAACCGAGTGTGGCTACGCCCGGTCCTTGCGAAGGTTAAAACAACACCAACTTGACAAACTATCGTTGTGGTTTTGATGCGTAGGTAAGATTGGTTCTTGCTTAAGCCCGTAGCAGCCACGTAAAACTTGCAACAACAAAGTAGAGGACGTCTAACTTGTTTTTGCAGGGCATGTTGTGATGTGATATGGTCAAAACGTGATGAGATATAAGTTGTTGTATGAGATGATCATGTTTTGTTGAAGTTATCGACAACTGGCAAAAGCCTTATGATTGTCTCTTTATTGCATAAGATGCAAGCGCCAAATAATTGCTTTACTTTATCGCTATGCGATAGCAATAGTTGCAAGAGCAATAGTTGGCGAGACGACCATGTGACGACATATTGATATAGATCAAGATGATGGAGATCATGGTGTCATGCCGGTGACGATGGAAATCATGACGATGCTTTGGAGATGGAGATCAAAGGCACAAGATGATGATGGCCATATCATGTCACATATTTTGATTTCATGTGATGTTTATCTTTTATGCATCTTATCTTGCTTTGATTGACGGTAGCATTATAAGACGATTCCTCACTAAATTATCAAGAAGTGTTCTCCCTGAGTATGCACCGTTGCGAAAGTTCTTCGTGCTGAGACACCACGTGATGATCGGGTGTGATAGGCTCTACGTTCAAATACAACGGGTGCAAAACAGTTGCACACGCAGAATACTCAGGTTATACTTGATGAGCCAAGCATATACATATATGGCCTCGAACACGGAGACCGAAAGGTCGAGCGTGAATCATATAGTAGATATGATCAACATAGTGATGTTCACCATTGAAACTACTCCATCTCACGTGATGATCGGACATGGTTTAGTTGATTTGGATCACCTGATCACTCAGAAGATTAGAGGAATGTCTTTCTAAGTGGGAGTTCTTAAGTAATATGATTAATTGAACTTTAAATTTATCATGAACTTAGTCCTGGTAGTATTTTGCAAATTATGTTGTAGATCAATAGCTCGCGTTGTTGCTTTCATGTGTTTATTTTGATATGTTCCTAGAGAAAATTGTGTTGAAAGATGTTAGTAGCAATGATGCGGATTGGATCCGTGATCTGAGGTTTATCCTCATTGCTGCACAGAAAAATTATGCCCTTGATGCACCGCTAGGTGACAGACCTATTGCAGGAGCAGATGCAGACGTTATGAACGTTTGGCTAGCTCAATATGATGACTACTTGATAGTTTAGTGCACCATTTTAACGGCTTAGAATCGGGACTTCAAAGACATTTTGAACGTCATGGACCATATGAGATGTTCCAGGAGTTGAAGTTAATATTTCAAGCAAATACCCGAGTTGAGAGATATGAAGTCTCCAACAAGTTCTATAGCTAAAAGATGGAGGAGAATCGCTCAACTGGTGAGCATGTGCTCAGATTGTCTGGGTACTACAATCGCTTGAATCAAGTGGGAGTTAATATTCCAGATAAAATAGTGATTGACAGAATTCTCTAGTCACCATCACCAAGTTAGTAGAACTTCGTGATGAACTATAGTATGCAAGGGATGACAAAAACGACTCCCGAGCTTTTCATGATGATGAAATCGATGAAGGTAGAAATCGAGAAAAACATCAAGTGTTGATGGTTGACAAGATCACTAGTTTCAAGAAAAGGGCAAAGGAAGAAAGGGAACTTCAAGAAGAATGGCAAGCGAGTTGCTGCTCAAGTGAAGAAGCCCAAGTCTGGACCTAAGCCTGATACTAAGTGCTTCTACTGTAAAGGAACTGGTCACTGGAAGCGGAACTACCCCAAGTGATTGGCGGATAAGAAGGATGGCAAAGTGAACATAAGTATATTTGATATACATGTTATTGATGTGTACTTTACTAGTGTTTATAGCAACCCCTCGGTATTTGATACTAGTTCAGTTGCTAAGATTAGTAACTCGAAACGGGAGTTGTAGAATAAACAAAGACTAGTTAAGGGTGAAGTGACGATGTGTGTTGGAAGTGGTTCCAAGATTGATATGATCATCATCGCACACTCCCTATACTTTCGGGATTAGTGTTGAACCTAAATAAGTGTTATTTGGTGTTTGCGTTGAGCATGAATATGATTTAATCATGTTTATTGTAATACGGTTATTAATTTAAGTAAAAGAATAAATTGTTGTTCTATTTACATGAATAAAACCTTATATGGTTACACACCCAATGAAAATGGTTCATTGGATCTCGATCGTAGTGATACACATATTCATAATATTGAAACCAAAAGATGCAAAGTTAATAATGATAGTGCAACTTATTTGTGGCACTGCCGTTTAGGTCATATTGGTGTAAAGCGCATGAAGAAACTCCATGCTGATGGGCTTTTGGAATCACTTGATTATGAATCAGTTGATGCTTGCGAACCATGCCTCATGGGCAAGATGACTAAGACTCCGTTCTTCGGAACAATGGAGCGAGCAACAGATTTGTTGGAAATCATACATACTGATGTATGTGGTCCGATGAATATTGAGGCTCGCGACAGGTATCATTATTTTCTGTTCTTCACAGATAATTTGAGCAGATATGAGTATATCTACTTGATGAAACATAAGTCTGAAACATTTGAAAAGTTCAAAGGATTTCAGAGTGAAGTGGAAAATCATCGTAACAAGAAAATAAAGTTTCTGCGATCTGATCGTGGAGAAGAGTATTTGAGTTACGAGTTTGGTCTTCAGTTAAAACAATGTGAAATAGTTTCACTACTCACGCCACCTGGAACACCACAGTGTAATAGTGTGTCCGAACGTTGTAATCGTACTTTATTTGATATGGTGCGATCTATGATGTCTCTTACAGATTTGCCGCTATCATTTTGGGGTTATGCATTAGAGACAGCTACATTCACGTTAAATAGGGCACCATCTAAATCTGTTTGAGATGACACCGTATGAACTATGGTTTAGCAAGAAACCTAAGTTGTCGTTTCTTAAAGTTTGAGGTTGAAATGCTTATGTGAAAAAGTTTCAACTTGATAAGCTCAAACCTAAATCGGAGAAGTGCGTCTTCATAGGATATCCAAAGGAAACTATTGGATACACCTTCTATCACAGATCCGAAGGCAAGACTTTTGTTGCTAAATGGAACTTTCTAGAGAAGGAGTTTCTCTCGAAAGAAGTGAGTGGGAGGAAAGTAGAAAACTTGATAAGGTAATTGTACCTTCTCCCTTATTGGAAAATAGTTCATCACAGAAATCTGTTCCTGTGACTACTACACCAATTAGTGAGGAAGCTAATGATGATGATCATGTAACTTCAGATCAAGTTACTAACGAATCTCGTAGGTAAACCAGAGTGAGATCCGCACCAGAGTGGTACGGTAATCCTATTCTGGAGGTCATGTTACTTGACCATGACGAACCTACGAACTATGAGGAAGCGATGATGAGCCCAGATTCCGATAAATGGCTTGAGGCCATGAAATCTGAGATAGGATCCATGTATGAGAACAAAGTGTGGACTTTGGTGGACTTGCCTGAGGATCGGCAAGCCATTGATAATAAATGGATCTTCAAGAGGAAGACGGACACGGATAGTAGTGTTACTATCTACAAAGCTAGAATTGTTGCAAAAGGTTTTCGACAAGTTCAAGGTGTTGACTACGATGAGATTTTCTCACTCGTATCAATGCTTAAAGTCTGTCCGAATCATGTTAGCAATTGCCGCATTTTACGAAATCTGGCAAATGGATAACAAAACTGCATTCCTTAATGGATTTCTTAAAGAAGAGTTGTATATGATGCAACCAGAAGGTTTTGTCAATCCTAAAGGTGCTAACAAAATATGCAAGCTCCAGCGATCCATCTATGGACTGGTGCAAGCATCTCGGAGTTGGAATATACGCTTTGATAAGTTGATCAAAGCATATAGTTTTATACAGACTTACGGTGAAGCCTGTATTTACAAGAAAGTGAGTGGGAGCACTACGGCATTTCTGATAAGTATATGTGAATGACATATTGTTGATCGGAAATAATGTAGAATTATTCTGTAAAGCATAAAGGAGTGTTTGAAAGGAGTTTTTCAAAGAAAGACTCGGTGAAGCTGCTTACATATTGAGCTTCAAGATCTATAGAGATAGATCAAGACGCTTGATAAGTTTTTTCAATGAGTACATACCTTGACAAGATTTTGAAGTAGTTCAAAATGGAGCAGTCAAAGAAAGAGTTCTTGCCTGTATTACAAGGTGTGAAGTTGAGTAAGACTCAAAATCCGACCACGGCAGAAGATAGAAAGAGAATGAAAGTTATTCCCTATGCCTTGGCCATAGGTTCTATAAAGTATGTCATGCTGTGTACCAGATCTATTGTATACCCTGCACTGATTTGGCAAGGGAGTACAATAGTGATCTAGGAGTAGATCACTGGACAGCGGTCAGGATTATCCTTAGTGAAATAAGGATATGTTTCTCGATTATGGACGTGACAAAAAGGTTCGTCGTAAAGGGTTACGTCGATGCAAGTTTTGACACTGATCCAGATGACTCTAAGTCTCAATCTGGATACATATTGAAAGTGGGAGCAATTAGCTAGAGTAGCTCCATGCAGAGCATTGTTGACATAGGAATTTGCAAAATACATGCGGATCTGAATGTGGCAGACCTATTGACTAAACTTCTCTCACAAGCAAAACATGATCACTTTTTGGGTCTTAATCACATAGCGATGTGAACTAGATTATTGAATCTAGTAAACCCTTTGGGTGTTAGTCACATGGAGATGTGAACCAATCACATAAAGATGTGAACTATTGATGTTAAATCACATGGCGATGTGATCTAGATTATTGACTCTAGTGCAAGTGGGAGACTGAAGGAAATATGCCCTAGAGGCAATAATAAAGTTATTATTTATTTCCTTATATCATGATAAATGTTTGTTATTCATGCTAGAATTGTATTAACCGGAAACATAATACATGTGTGAATACATAGACAAACAGAGTGTCACTAGTATGCCTCTACTTGACTAGCTCGTTAATCAAAGATGGTTATGTTTCCTAACCATGGACAAAGAGTTGTTATTTGATTAACGGGATCACATCATTAGTTGAATGATCTGATTGACATGACCCATTCCATTAGCTTAGCACCCGATCGTTTAGTATGTTGCTATTGCTTTCTTCATGACTTATACATGTTCCTATGACTATGAGATTATGCAACTCCCGTTTGCCGGAGGAACACTTTGTGTGCTACCAAACGTCACAACGTAACTGGGTGATTATAAAGGAGCTCTACAGGTGTCTCCAAAGGTACATGTTGGGTTGGCGTATTTCGAGATTAGGATTTGTCACTCCGAATGTCGGAGAGGTATCTCTGGGCCCTCTCGGTAATGCACATCACATAAGCCTTGCAAGCATTGCAACTAATGAGTTAGTTGCGAGATGATGTATTACGGAACGAGTAAAGAGACTTGCCGGTAACGAGATTGAACTATGTATTGGATACCGACGATCGAATCTCGGGCAAGTAACATACCGATGACAAAGGGAACAACGTATGTTGTTATGCGGTCTGACCGATAAAGCTCTTAGTAGAATATGTAGGAGCCAATATGGGCATCCAGGTCCCGCTATTGGTTATTGACCGGAGACGTGTCTCGGTCATGTCTACATTGTTCTCGAACCATAGGGTCAGCACGCTTAAGGTTTTCGATGACAGTTATATTATGAGTTTATGAGTTTTGATGTACCGAAGGAGTTCGGAGTCCCGGATGAGATCGGGGACATGACGAGGAGTCTCGAAATGGTCGAGACATAAAGATCGATATATTGGACGACTATATTCTGACATCAGAAAGGTTCCGAGTGATTCGGGTATTTTTCGGAGTACCGGGGAGTTACGGGAATACGGGGGGAGAAGTATTGTGCCTTATTGGGCCATACGGGAAAGAGAGAGGGGCTGCCTAGGGCAGGCCGTGCGCCCCCCAAGGCCTAGTCCGAATTGGACTAGGGGGAGGGGCTGCGCCCCCTCCTTCCTTCCCTTTCTCCCTTCCCTTTCCTTGTCTCCTACTCCTAATACTTGGAAGGACTCCTAGTTGGACTAGGAAAGAGGGAATCCTACTTCCGGTGGGAGTAGGACTCCCCTAGGGCGCGCCATAGAGAGGGCCGGCCCTCCCCTCCTCCAATCCTTTATATACGGGGGCAGGGGGCACCCCATAGACACACAAGTTGATCTTCATGATCGTTCCTTAGCCGTGTGCGGTGCCCCCGTCCACCATATTCCACCTCGGTCATATTGTAGCAGTGCTTAGGCGAAGCCCTGCGACGGTTGAACATCAAGATCGTCACCATGCCGTCGTGCTGACGGAAATCCTCCCCGAAGCTTTGCTGGATCGGAGCCCGGGGAGCGTCATCGAGCTGAACGTGTGCCAAGAACTCGGAGGTGTCGGAGTAACGGTGCTTGGATCGGTTGGACCGGGAAGACGTACGACTACTTCCTCTATGTTGCATCAATGCTTCCGCTTCGGTCTACGAGGGTACGTACACAACACTCTCCCATCTCGTTGCTATGCATCACCATGATCTTGCGTGTGCGTAGGAAATTTTTTGAAATTACTACGTTCCCCAACAATTATAATGAGCCAGCCCATGGGGGCTACCAATTGCTCCTGTCAACAATTCAAGGTGCACAAGTCTTAATCCATTATATTGAAGGTTTATTGCTCAGTTGGTAAAGCACAAAGCTCTTAACCTTGTTGACGTGGGTTCAAGCCCCATGATGGGGGTTACATCATATGATGTTATTTTCAATGAAGTATATATAAAGTCCGAGCTCAATATTATCTTACTGAGCCGGCCCTTGGGGGCTACATGTTGCTGTTCAAATCTACATGATCATATTTATAAAGTCCCTGCTCATTATTGCATAATGACCCGGCCCTTGGGGGCTACACTGGTTGAAGTTTTTGAGCATCAGGCAATTACAAAGTCACAGGTTGTTGCAAGCATGACAACCCAGCACTTGGGGGCTACATAATATGGAATATTCAGTTGTGACTAGTGACTGCGAGGAACAATCTGGATTTCTTCAAGGTTGCAACATTTATATCGACACAAGTCTTAAGCTATCACTATGTTCTCCTCTTAAGACTTGGGGGCTACAGGTAATACGCATATAAAGGAGGAACATCTTTAAATTCTCAGTTTTGGGAAAATCAGGAAGATTAATTGTGTGATCCGGCGTTGGCGACAATTATAACCCGGCGTCTATAAACGGTCATGACCCGAGATCATCAGTTTTCATAACTCGACAATTTTGGCAATAATAAACCGACAAGTTCTACATTTTCAAACCGGTGGATATCAGTTGAATATTTGAAGACCAATATTTTTGTCAAATCAGAGCATTGAAGGCCGATTCAAATGGATTCTTTATTTGCAAAATATCTTCTGCAAGCAAGTTGATTATGAAGCTGGTCTATTGATTCAGATTTTTTAGAAGGAAGAAATGACAAGGACTTAAGGATGATCAAGTGCCGGTTTATAAGAATATTTACACCGGAGCACAACCCGCCAAATTTGTTCTTGTGTTTATGTTGCAGATCAGTTTAACATGGATAAATCCAAATTAAACTGGGGGCTAATGTCGGGGATATACCCCGCGGCGTAACCCGGTCGGAAGTATAACCCGACCGGACTTGGCGCTTCATCATAACCCGCCAGAGGACTGGCGATTCATGGGTCTGGCGGTTCACTGGTCTGACGATTTACGAGCCTGACAATTCATGAATGACCCCAATGACGGGTCAGATAAAGGACAAGGCCCAAGGCCCAGAAGGCTGGTTCATGTTAATGGTGGGCTAATTTATGAGCAAAGCGAAAGGACTATTCCCTTATAAAGGAAGCAAGACTAGGACTCCACTTGTAATAGAGTAATCCTAATCCAACTAGGACTAGTCATGTAAACCGCCCCTTCAACATATATAAGGAGGGGCAGGGCTCCCCAAAGAGGGAGAGAAAAGAAGCAAGAAGAAACAATCTCGAGGGCTAGACACAAAGAGCCGGTTTACCGGTGAGGGAGTCCTGGATTAGGGGGTATCCGGACAGCCAGACTATATCCTTTGGCCGGACTGTTGGATTATGAAGATACAAGATTGAAGACTTCGTCTCGTGTCCAGATGGGACTCTCCTTGGCGTGGAACGAAAGCTTGGCAATACGGATATGTAGATCTCCTCCCTTGTAACCAACTCTGTGTAACCCTAGCCCCCTCCGGTGTCTATATAAACCGGAGGGTTTAGTCCATAGGACAACAACAATCATACCATAGGCTAGCTTCTAGGGTTTAGCCTCTATGATCTCGTGGTAGATCAACTCTTGTAATACTCATATCATCAAGATCAATCAAGTAGGAAGTAGGGTATTACCTCCATCGAGAGGGCCCGAACCCGGGTAAACATTGTGTCCCCCGCCTCCTGTTACCATCCGCCTTAGACGCACAGTTCGGGACCCCCTACCCGAGATCCGCCGGTTTTGACACCGACATTGGTGCTTTCACTGAGAATTCCACTGTGCCGTCACCGTAAGGCTTGATGGCTCCTTCGATCATCGGTAACGATGCGGTCCAGGGTGAGGTCTTCCTCCCCGGACAGATCTTTGTATTCGGCGGCTTCGCACTGCGGGCCAACTCCTTGGCCATCTGGAGAAGATCGAGAGCTACGCCCCTGGCCACCAGGTTAGGTTCGGAAACTTGAACTACACTGCCGACATCCGGGGAGACTTGATCTTCGACGGATTCGAACCCATGTTAGGTGCGCCGCACAATCACGGCGAGCATGACTTAGCTCTACCGTCGGACAATGTTCGGGAGATCACACCTGCAACCACTCAGCCCTCGATCCGACCCCACCTTGGAGGCCACACTCTCGGTGGTGATAGAGCCGAATACTGACTTTACCCCTCGCGACAGCCGTGCTGCCGAACCATTGGATTCGTCCCCGGCCACAGGAGAACCGCCTGCGTCCGTGCCTATCGAATCCGATTGGGCACCGATCATGGAGTTTACCTCCGCGGATATCTTTCAACACTCGCCTTTCGGCGACATGCTAAATTCATTAAAGTCTCTCTCCCTGTCAGGAGAACCTTGGCCGAACTATGTCCGGCTAGGATGGGATGCGGACGACGAAGAAATTTGTTCCCCACCCACCACCCACTTAGTAGCCACTGTATATGATTTAACCGACATGCTCGACCTCGACTCCGAAGACATCGACGACATGGACGACGATGCAGGAGATGAATTGGAACCACCGCCCACAGGCCGCTGGACCGCCACTTCATCACACGACATATACATGATGGATACACCCAAAGAAAACGATGACAAGGAACGGGAGGATGCAGTGAAGGATAGCTCCCTCGAGAAGCAACCAAAGCGTCGGCGTAGGCGCCGCTCCAAAACCCGCCTCAGCAAAAACAACGATAACAATAGTGAACCAGCAAACGGCGAACGTAGTACGGATCCGCTGTCCAGACACGGCGACGCCATGGATATAGCTCATAAACCTCCCTCCGAAGAGGAAAACAGTCCGGACGAAGAAGCACATATCATCCCGAAAAGGCACTTGGAACAGGAGAACCTCCGCAAAAGGCTTATTTCCACCGCGAGGAGTCTGAAGAAGCAAAAGCAAAGGCTTCAAGCCGCGCAGAATACGCTCAACAGTAGATGGAACAAAGTGCTCGACAACGAGGAAAAGTATGGTGGTAGTTACCATACGAAGAGCTATCCAAAGCGCAAGCTGTTGCCTGAATTTGATGACGAGGCCTTAGAGCCCACACAGCCGAAGAATAAAACGGCCGACCGGTCGGATCAACCACCTTGTGGCGGCGATAGAGCGGCTAACAAGGCCGCACATAAGTTTGCACACGCTTCACATGAAGACTCGCATCAGAAGACTGGCGCAACCAGATCCATCTACGGATCAAGGAAACGCGCTCCAGCGCACGACCAAAACCGAATACTACAACCGTCAGAACGCCTCGACACAACAAAATACAGGGGCGCCACACACCCCCTATGCTTCCCCGATGAGGTGCTGGACCACGAATTTCCAGAAGGATTCAAACCAGTGAACATAGAGGCGTACGACGGAACCACACACCCTGGAGTCTGGATTGAGGAATTTATCCTCCACATTCATATGGCTTGCATAGACGATCTCCACGCCATCAAGTACTTGCCCCTCAAGCTGAAAGGACCAGCTCGACACTGGCTGAAAAGCCTCCCCGAAAACTCAATTGGAAGTTGGGAGGAGCTTGAGGATGCTTTTCGGGCTAATTTTCAAGGGACTTAAGTCCGACCTCCGGATGCAGACGATTTAAGTCATATAGTTCAACAGCCCGGAGAGTCAGCCCGAAAGCTTTGGAACAGATTTCTAACTAAGAAGAACCAAATCGTCGATTGCCCGCACGCCGAAGCCTTAGCAGATTTCAAACACAGCTTCCGAGACGAATGGCTCGCCAGACACCTCGGACAAGAAAAATCGAGAACAATGGCAGCCCTGATAAGCCTCATGACCCGCTTTTGCGCGGGCAAAGATAGCTGGCTAGCTCGTAGTAGCACTAGCAACCCAGGCACATCCGAAGTCAGGGATGGCAATGGAAAACCACGACATAGTAAAAACAAGCGCCGGAATAAAGAATACAACCCAGATAACACGGCGGTAAACGCCGGATTCAGGGGCTCTCGGCCAGGTCAGCGGAAAAAGTCTTTGAAAGGCAACAGAGATGGACGTCCAACCTAAATAAGATTCTAGACAAACTATGTCAGATTCATGGCACCCCCGATAAACCTGCAAATCACACCCACAGAGAATGCTGGGTCTTCAAGCAGGCCGGTAAGCTAAACGCCAAACACAAGGGGAGGGAGACACCAAGTGAAGACGAGGACGAACCTCGCTAGCAAAGTGATACGTCTCCAACGTATCTATAATTTTTGATTGCTCCATGCTATATTATCTACTGTTTTAGACTATATTGGGATTTATTTTCCACTTTTATATTATTTTTGGGACTAACCTATTAACCGGAGGCCCAGCCCAGAATTGCTGTTTTTTTTGCCTATTTTAGTGTTTCGAAGAAACGGAATATCAAATGGAGTCCAAACGGAATAAAACCTTCGGGAACGTGATTTTCTCACCGAACGTAATCCAGGAGACTTGGACCCTACTCCAAGGGAGTCCAGAGGCGGTCACGAGGGTGGGGGGCGCGCCCCCTGCCTCGTGGGCCCCTCGGAGCTCCACCGACGTACTCCTTCCTCCTATATATACCTATGTACCCCCAAACGATCAAATACAGAGCCAAAAACCTAATTCCACCGCCGCAAGTTTCTGTATCCACGAGATCCCATCTTGGGGCCTGTTCCGGAGCTCCGCCGGAGATGGCCGTCATCACGGAGGGCTTCTACATCATCATAGCCCCTCCGATGAAGTGTGAGTAGTTTACCTCAGACCTTCGGGTCCATAGTTAGTAGCTAGATGGCTTCTTCTCTCTTTTTGGATCACAATACAATGTTCTCCCCCTCTCTTGTGGAGATCTATTCGATGTAATCTTCTTTTTGCGGTGTGTTTGTTGAGACCGATGAATTGTGGGTTTATGATCAAGTCTATCTATGAATAATATTCCAATCTTCTCTGAATTCTTTTATGTATGATTGGTTATCTTTGCAAGTCTCTTCGAATTATCAGTTTGGTTTGGCCTACTAGATTGGTTTTTCTTGACATGGGAGAAGTGCTTAGCTTTGGGTTCGATCTTGCGGTGTCCTTTCCCAGTGACAGAAGGGGCAGCAAGGCACGTATTGCATCGTTGCCATCGAGGATAACAAGATGGGGTTTATTTCATATTGCATGAATTTATCTCTCTACATCATGTCATCTTGCTTAAGGCGTTACTCTGTTTTTAACTTAATACTCTAGATGCATGCTGGATAGCGGTCGAAGAGTGGAGTAATAGTAGTAGATGCAGGCAGGAGTCGCTCTACTTGCCTTGGACGTGATGCCTATATACATGATCATACCTAGATATTCTCATAACTATGCTCAATTCTGTCAATTGCTCAACAGTAATTCGTTCACCCACGGTAAAATATTTATGCTCTTGAGAGAAGTCACTAGTGAAACCTATGGCCCCTGGGTCTATCTTCATCATATTAATCTGCCAACACTTTGTTATTTCCTTTGCTTTTTTACTTTGATTTTATTTTACTTTGCATCTTTATCACAAAATACCAAAAATATTATCCTATCATATCTATCAGATCTCACTCTCGTAAGTGACCGTGAAGGGATTGACAACCCCTAATCGCGTTGGTTGCGTTGAGCTATTGTTTTGTGTAGGTACGAGGGACTTGCGTGTGGCCTCCTACTGGATTGATACCTTGGTTCTCAAAAACTGAGGGAAATACTTACGCTACTCTGCTACATCATCCTCTCCTCTTCGGGGAAATCCAACGCAAGCTCAAGAGGTAGCAAGAAGAATTTCTGGCGCCGTTGCCAGGGAGTCTGCACAAAAGTCAAGATTCCAAGTACCCATCACAATCCCTATCTCACGCATTACATTAGTTGCCATTTGCCTCTCGTTTTCCTCTCCCCCACTTCACCCTTGCCGTTTTATTCGCCCTCTCCTTCTCCTTCTCCTTCTCTTTTTCCGTTTGCCTTTTTCTCGCTTGCCCTTTGTTTGCTCGTGTGTTGGATTGCTTGTTTGTCGCGATGGCTCAAGATACTACCAAATTGTGTGACTTCACCAATACCAACAATAATGATTTCCTTAGCACTCCGATTGCTCCTCTTGCCAATACCGAATCTTGTGAAATCAATACTGCTTTGTTGAATCTTGTTATGAAAGATCAATTCGTCGGCCTTCCTAGTGAAGATGCCGCTACTCATCTGAATTGCTTCGTTGATTTATGTGATATGCAAAAGAAAAAAGATGTCGATAATGATGTTGTTAAATTGAAGCTATTTCCTTTTTCGCTTAGAGATCGTGCTAAAGCTTGGTTTTCGTCTTTGCCTAAAAATAGTATTGATTCTTGGAACAAGTGCAAAGATGCTTTTATCTCTAAGTATTTTCCTCCCGCTAAGATCATCTCTCTTAGAAACGACATTATGAATTTTAAGCAACTTGATCATGAACATGTTGCACAAGCTTGGGAGAGAATGAAATTAATGATACGTAATTGCCCTACTCATGGTTTGAATTTGTGGATGATTATACAAAAATTTTATGCCGGATTGAATTTTGCTTCTAGAAATCTTTTAGATTCGGCCGCGGGAGGCACTTTTATGGAAATCACTTTAGGAGATGCTACTAAACTCCTAGATAATATTATGGTTAATTATTCTCAATGGCATACTGAAAGATCTTCTAATAAAAAAGTGCATGCGATAGAAGAAATTAATGTTTTGAGTGGAAAGATGGATGAACTTATGAAATTATTTGCTACTAAGAGTGTTTCTTCTGATCCTAATGATATGCCTTTGTCTACTTTGATTGAGAATAATAATGAATCTATGGATGTGAATTTTGTTGGTAGGAATAATTTTGGTAACAACGCATATAGAGGGAATTTTAATCCTAGGCCTTATCCTAGTAATCCTTCTAATAATTATGGAAATTCCTACAACAACTCTTATGGAAATTTTAATAAGATGCCCTCTGAATTTGAGAGTAGTGTTAAAGAGTTTATGAATTCACAAAAGAATTTTAATGATTTGCTTGAAGAGAAATTGCTTAAAGTTGATGATTTGGCTAGGAACGTTGATAGAATTTCTCTTGAGGTTGATTCTTTAAAGCTTAGATGTATTCCTCCTAAGCATGATATTAATGAGTCTCTCAAAGCCATGAGAATTTCCATTGATGAGTGCAAGGAAAGAACCGCTAGGATGCGTGCTACGAAAGATGCCTTTATTAAAGCGTGTTCTTCCAATTCCTATGAAAATCAAGATGAAGATCTAAAAGTTATTGATGTGTCCCCTATCAAATCTTTGTTTTGCAATATGAATCTTGATGAAACTAAATATGATCTTCCTTTACCTAGAAGGCGTTCCAAAAATTCGGAGTATTTAGATCTTTATGATGAAATTGATGAAAGTGGGATTGAAAGAAATAAAACCCTAGATGTTGCTAAACCCACTATATTGGATTTCAAGGAATTTAATTATGAAAGTTGCTCTTTAATTGATTGTATTTCCTTGTTGCAATCCGTGCTAAATTCTCCTCATGCTTATAGTCAAAAGAAAGCCTTTACCGAACATATTGTTGATGCCTTGATGCAATCTTATGAAGAAAAACTTGAGTTGAAAGTTTCTATCCCTAGAAAACTCTATGATGAGTGTGAACCTACTATTAAAATGAAAATCAAAGATCATGAGTTTTATGCTTTGTGTGATTTGGGTGCTAGTGTCTCCACTATCCCCAAAACTTTGTGTGATTTGCTAGATTTCCGTGATTTTGATGATTGCTCTCTAAACTTGCATCTTGCGGATTCCACTATTAAGAAACCTATGGGAAGAATTAATGATGTTCTTATTGTTGCAAATAGGAATTATGTGCCCGTAGATTTTATCGTTCTTGATATAGATTGCAATCCTTCTTGCCCTATTATTCTTGGTAGACCTTTCCTTAGAACGGTTGGTGCGATTATTGATATGAAGGAAGGGAATATTAGATTTCAATTTCCATTAAAAAGGGCATGGAACACTTTCCTAGAAAGAAAATAAAATTGCCATATGAAACTATCATGAGAGCCACTTATGGATTGCCTACCAAAGATGGCAATACCTAGATCTATCCTCGCTTTTATGCCTAGCTAGGGGCGTTAAACGATAGCGCTTGTTGGGAGGCAACCCAATTTTATTTTTAGTTTTTTTGTTTTTCTTCTGTTTAGGAATAAATAACCATCTACCTTCTGTTTGGATGTGGTTTTGTGTTTTAATTAGTGTTTGTGCCAAGTTAGACCTATTGGATCTTCTTGGATGATAGTTATTTGATCTTGCTGTAATTTCCAGAAACTTTGCGCTCAGTGCCCGAATTATTAAAAATCACCAGAACGTGATAAAATACTGATTCCAATTGCTGCTGATCAATAAACAAATTTTCTAGGTCTTCCAATTTTGGTAGATTTTTGGAGTTCCAGAAGTTTGCGTTAGTTACAGATTACTACAGACTGTTCTGTTTTTGACAGATTCTGTTTTTCGTGTGTTGTTTGCTTATTTTGATGAATCTATGGCTAGTAAAATAGTTTATAATCCATAGAGAAGTTGGAATACAGTAGGTTTAACACCAATATAAATAAAGAATGAGTTCATTACAGTACCTTGAAGTGGTCTTTTGATTTCTTTCTCTAACGGAGCTCACGAGATTTCTATTGAGTTTTTTGTTGTGAAGTTTTCAAGTTTTGGGTGAAATCTTTTGATGGATTATGGAACAAGGAGTGGCAAGAGCCTAAGCTTGGGGATGCCCATGGCACCCCCAAGATAATCCAAGGACACCAAAAAGTCAAAGCTTGGGGATGCCCCGGAAGGCATCCCCTCTTTCGTCTACTTCCATCGGTAATTTACTTGGAGCTATATTTTTATTCACCAACATGATATGTGTTTTGCTTGGAGCGTCTTGTATTATTTGTGTCTTTGTCTGTTAGTGTGCAACAATCATCCTTGTTGTACACACCTTTTGAGAGAGCCATACATTAATTGGAATTTGATAGAATACTCTATGTGCTTCACTTATATCTTTTGAGCTATGTAGTTTTTGCTCTATGTGCTTCACTTATATCTTTTGAGCTTGATAATTTTGCTCTATGTGCTTCACTTAGATATTTTAGAGCACGGTGGTGGATTTGTTTTATAGAAACTATTGATCTCTCATGCTTCACTTAGATTATTTTGAGAGTCTTAATAGCATGGTAATTTGCTTAATAATAATATGCTTGGTATTCAAGATTTGTGAAACTTTCTTTTGAGTGCGTTGAATACTAAGAAAAGATTGATGCTTGATAATTGTTTTGAGATATGAAGATGGTGATATTAGAGTCATGCTAGTTGAGTAGTTGTGAATTTGAGAAATTCTTGTGTTAAAGTTTGTGATTCCCGTAGCATGCACGTATGGTGAACCGTTATGTGATGAAGTCGGAGCATGATTTATTTATTGATTGTCTTCCTTATGAGTGGCGGTCGGGGACGAGCGATGGTCTTTTCCTACCAATCTATCCCCCTAGGAGCATGCGCGTAATACTTTGCTTTGATAACTTCTAGATTTTTGCAATAAGTATATGAGTTCTTTATGACTAATGTTGAGTCCATGGATTATACGCACTTTTTCCCATCCTTCCACCATTGCTAGCCTCTCTAATACCGCGAACTTTTCGCCGGTATCATACACCCACCATATACCTTCCTCAAAACAGCTACCATACCTACCTATCATGGCATTTCCATAGCCATTCCAAGATATATTGCCATGCAAATTTCCACCGTTCCGTTTATTATGACATGCTCCATCATTGTCATATTGCTAGCATGATCATGTAGTTGACATCGTATTCGTGGCAAAGCCACCGTTCATAATTCTTTCATACATGTCACTCTTGATTCATTGCATATCCCGGTACACCGCTGGAGGCATTCATATAGAGTCATATTTGTTCTAAGTATCGAGTTGTAATTGTTGAGTTGTAAGAAAAATAAAAGTGCGATGATCATCAATTTTTAGAGCATTGTCCCAAGTGAGGAAAGGATGATGGAGACTATGATTTCCCCATAAGTCGGATGAGACTCCAGACGAAAAAAGGAGGCCATAAAAAAAGAAGAAGAAAAAAGGCCCAAATAAAAAAAATGAGAGAAAAAGAGAGAAGGGACAATGTTACTATCCTTTTACCACACTTGTGCTTCAAAGTAGCGCCATGATCTTCATGATAAAGAGCCTCTCATTTTGTAACTTTCATATACTAGTGGGAATTTTTCATTATAGAACTTGGCTTGTATATTCCAATGATGGGCTTCCTCAAATTGCCCTAGGTCTTCGTGAGCAAGCGAGTTGGATGCACACCCACTTAGTTTCTTTTGATGAGCTTTCATATACTTATAGCTCTAGTGCATCCGTTGCATGGCAATCCCTACTCACTCACATTGATATCTATTGATGGGCATCTCCATAGCCCGTTGATACGCCTAGTTGATGTGAGACTATCTTCCCCTCCTTTTGTCTTCTCCACAACCACCATTCTATTCCACATATAGTGCTATATCCATGGCTCACGCTCATGTATTGCGTGAAGATCGAAAAAGTTTTGAAAATGTTAAAGTATGAAACAATTGCTTGGCTTGTCATCGGGGTTGTGCATGATTTAAATACTTTGTGTGGTGAAGATAGAGCATAGCCAGACTATATGATTTTGTAGGGATAACTTTCTTTGGCCATGTTATTTTGAGAAGACATAATTGCTTTGTTAGTATGCTTGAAGTATTATTATTTTTATGTGAATATGAACTTTTGTCTTGAATCTTTCAAATCTGAATATTCATACCACAATTAAGAAGATTTGCATTGAAATTATGCCAAGTAGCACTCCGCATCAAAAATTCCCTTTTTATCATTTACCTACTCGAGGACGAGCAGGAATTAAGCTTGGGGATGCCTGATACGTCTCCAATGTATCTATAATTTTTGATTGCTCCATGCTATATTATCTACTGTTTTGGACTATATTGGGCTTTATTTTCCACTTCTATATTATTTTTGGGACTAACCTATTAACCGGAGGCCCAGCCCAGAATTGCTGTTTTTGCCTATTTCAGTGTTTCGAAGAAACGGAATATCAAACGGAGTCCAAATGGAATAAAACCTTCAGGAACGTGATTTTCTCACCGAACATGATCCAGGAGACTTGGACCGTACTTCAAGGGAGTCCAGAGGCGGTCACGAGGGTGGGGGGCACGCCCCCCTACCTCGTGGGCCCCTCGGAGCTCCACCGACGTACTCCTTCCTCCTATATATACCTACGTACCCCCAAACGATCAAATACGGAGCCAAAAACCTAATTCCACCGCCGCAACTTTCTGTATCCACGAGATCCCATCTTGGGGCCTGTTCCGGAGCTCCGCCGGAGAGGGCCGTCATCACGGAGGGCTTCTACATCATCATAGCCCCTCCTATGAAGTGTGAGTAGTTTACCTTAGACCTTCGGGTCCATAGTTAGTAGCTAGATGGCTTCTTCTCTCTTTTTGGATCTCAATACAATGTTCTCCCCCTCTCTTGTGGAGATCTATTCGATGTAATCTTCTTTTTGCGGTGTGTTTGTTGAGACCGATGAATTGTGGGTTTATGATCAAGTCTATCTATGAATAATATTTGAATCTTCTCTGAATTCTTTTATGTATGATTGGTTATCTTTGCAAGTCTCTTCGAATTATCAGTTTGGTTTGGCCTACTAGATTGGTTTTCTTGCCATGGGAGAAGTGCTTAGCTTTGGGTTCGATCTTGCGGTGTCCTTTCCCAGTGACAGAAGGGGCAGCAAGGCACGTATTGTATCGTTGCCATCGAGGATAACAAGATGGGGTTTATTTCATATTGCATGAATTTATCTCTCTACATCATGTCATCTTGCTTAAGGCGTTACTCTGTTTTTAACTTAATACTCTAGATGCATGCTGGATAGCGGTCGATGAGTGGAGTAATAGTAGTAGATGCAGGCAGAAGTCGGTCTACTTGTCTCGGACGTGATGCCTATATACATGATCATACCTAGATATTCTCATAACTATGCTCAATTCTGTCAATTGCTCAACAGTAATTTGTTCACCTAGCGTAGAATACTTATGCTCTCGAGAGAACCCACTAGTGAAACCTATGGCCCCCGGGTCTATTCTCATCATATAAATCTCCATCACTTTAATCTTGCTTTGCTTTTTTACTTTGCCTTTACTTTTTGCGTTGCATCTCTATATCAAAAATACCAAAAATATTATCTATCATCTCTATCAGATCTCACTCTCGTAAGTAACCGTGAAGGGATTGACAACCCCTAATTGTGTTGGTTGCGTTGAGCTATTGTTTTGCGTAGGCACGAGGGACTTGCGTGTGGCCTCCTACTAGATTGATACCTTGGTTCTCAAAAACCGAGGGAAATACTTACGCTACTCTGCTACATCATCCTATCCTCTTCGGGGAAATCCAACGCAAGCTCAAGAGGTAGCACAAAGCTCTGGGGGACAGAAAAAATTCCCACCAGAGGTCAAAACAGTGAACATGATCCATGTGACGAACATGAGAAGCAAACATGCACTCCGTACACACGAGCCGTAGTGCCCATCACCCGTAAGCCCAACCCCTGGTTGGCCCACCCGATCACTTTTGATCGCAGGGATCACCTAACAAACATCTGGCACGAAGGATCGGCTGCCTTGATGTTAGACCCAATAATAAACGGATACCATCTCACACGAGTCCTTATGGACGGCGGCAGTAGTCTAAATCTGATATATCAGGACACAGTCCGCAAAATGGGGATAGACCCGACAAAGATCAGCCACAGTAATACTACCTTCAAGGGAGTAATACCAGGCCCAGAGGCCCGCTCCACGGGCTCTCTAATACTAGAAGTCGTATTCGGTTCACCCGACAACTACCAAAGTGAAAAGTTACACTTCGACATCGCTCCATTCCGAAGCGGCTATCAAGCACTACTCGGACGAACTGCTTTCGCTCGTTTCAACGCTATACCGCATTACGCTTCTCTTAAGCTTAAGATGCCTGGCCCGCGTGGCACCATCACAGTTAATGGAAATCGAGCGTTCCTTACACGCAGAAGAACGTGCGGCTGCCTTAACAGCCGAACACTAGACGGACTCACCAACCAGAACAAATGACCGGTCGTTAAGACCACGGACACGGTTAGACGAGTCCAGTGCATCATTAGATATACTTGAGATTGGTTTGATGGTTATACCCTTATAGACGGTACCAGGGGCTTCCCGCGTGTAAACAGCGCTAGTTCGGCTCAACTTTACTTATCTTGAATTTTAAATGGTTTATTTAGAATAACCATTTTTTGCATGATAACTTTCAACTAAGTTCCTTTCTTTTACAAATGACAATCATGCTACACCATTCTAGGATACAGCACAACGGAGACACAGGCGCAGACATGCAGCAGGGACCCGCTCACAACGGAGACACAGGCGCAGACATGCAGCAGGGACCCGCTCAAAGGTTTGTTTTTAGATTAAGACCCTGTGTAAACCTTTTTTACTGTCTCTTGTTATTCACATCCTCCGGATTCTCAGTACAACCGAGAAGGATGCTGACATTTTTGGTATTTGGCCACGTCAGAATATTGCATGTACCTGGACACTCGGGGTTCATTATCAAGGGCATTGTTCAGCCCGGCATATGTGATAAAGACCGAATACCTTAGGGAGTGTTCAGCATCGCGAGTTTGGCCTTATATGCATCAGCTCTGAATCATGTCTTTGGTCAAATGTTGGGTTTGCCCGGCTCCTGTGTTTTTCTACCTTATGTTCCGCTCTATCGGCTAAGGTGGCACTAGGAGAACTACTGCATTGTGCCATGGTTCATCCGGACGAGCACCTCAGTAGAGAAAGCCAAAAACTGACTGTCATGATAAAGCGTGAGACTGTTCAACCACTCGATGACTTAGCGGAACCTTCGGGATTCCTCCGCATTAACGAAGGGCCGTTTCCTGGCCAGGCATGTACGCGCCCCGTATTCGGACGAGCGCGGAGCCACCAGGGGCTATATAGTAGCCCCACCGTCAAACTCCTATGGCTAAGTGAAAGTGTTAAAGCAATATAGTTCGATTGCCTAGTTCGCTGCGCTATCACCTCCTTAATTGACCAAGACATTGGATCAAGTGTGAACACGCGTCTTCTGCGAACACCCCTGCATTATATGCGTGGGGGCTGAAGCCGACGACTGCAAACTTTCAGGTTATATACATATATACACAAACGGCCGCACAGGAGGCATCATAGTACTTTCAGGCAAAAAGTATAAACGCAGCCTTTGTAATTTAATAAACATTGTTTTTACAATGGGAATACATGCCATTAGAACATAATATTCTTCGAGCACTGAGACTCTATTGAACGAGCGCCTTCAAGGACTTCTTCAAAGTAGTGCTCCGCAGATACTTGGCCCCCGGCCGAACTCTGGGTTGCAATTGCGGTGGCCTCCATCTCTGCCCAGTATGTCTTGACACGGGAAAGAGCCATCCGCGCACCCTCTATGCACGCTGACCTCTTCATAGCGTCGATGCGCGGCACATCACCAAGGAACTGTTGCACCAAATTAAAATAACTGTTCGACCTTGGCCCTTCCAGCCACAGATGATCCACAATAGACCTCATGGCAAGCCCGGACAACCTATGGAGCTCGGCCCATTCGGCCATCCGCTCATTCAACGGAAGCGGACACGCTGGAACATTAAATTGTGACCAGAACAGCTTTTCCACTTCATGATCTTTTTGATCTTTGAAGTATTCGGCCGCATCAGCGTCACTTGCTGCCAAATCCAGATATGCGTCTACAGAACTCCACAACCGATCAAGAGGAGCATACTTAGGATCTCCGAACTTCATCTGCAGCATAAAGGGCTTCCCAGCCACGATATCCTGGCTTCACGCAGATCCTCCTTCATCGCTCTAATTGTAGAGCGGGCGTCCTTGGCCGCCACTGTGGCCTTCTCCAGGTCCGTCATCTTCGCTTGATTCTTATTTTCGAGAAGCTCGTAATGGCCGGCGGCATCCTTCAATTCCACAGCCATCTTGGCTATTTCATCCTTGCTTCGGCAATGCGCCGCCTGTTTGGCTCTTAGCTCTTCGACTGCCTTTAAAGTGGCCACATCACTTTTCCTGGCTTGTTCCTTGGCTCGGGCAAGTTCCGCCCGAAGGGTCTCCACGGCGGTAGCCCCATCTGCAGTCACAACATATTAAAGATACTAGCATCATGCTCCTCTTACTATGTGTAAATCACGGGAGAAATCACATACCCTGTGCCTCGTCGAGCCGTTCATTCACAAGCATGATGTTGGCATCCGCCGCATCAAGTTGCTACTTTAGCTCGGCAAACTCATCAATCCGGCTAGCCACCGGACCTCCCGCCACCTGCATATGAAGGCGGCCTAATTATTACTTGGGACTATGATCCTCTGTTTGCCGCCGTTCTCGACAGCAACCAGAGTCTCAGGGGCTATTATCTGCACAGGGTACACCTAACGTGTGCGGTATCGTAAAAAACATACACTATTTCACGTACCTCAAAGCTTTTCAGCAAACTCATAAAAGCTTCATGCAACCCGCTTTCGGCGGATGAAATCCTCTCAATCACCGTACCCATTAGCGTATGATGTGCTTCTGAGATAACCGCTTGCTCTAGCAGATCCTTCAGTGCGTCCGATCACACACCGGACGGTGCCGGACTCTTGCGGTTGCTCTCTTCCGGAGCCGAATACTGAGGACTTCGGGGGGCCGAAGGATTACCCTCTGGCCTTGCCGGATCAGGAGAAACCCTCCGTGACGACACTTCAAGGTTGCCCGCCTCATGAGGCGGGGTGGAATGGGGAGGTGTTTCTCTCTCCATCATCTCCGGAAGAAGATCCCCCGAAGAGGAACTCTGTCGAGAAGGGTTACGATCCGACCTACAAGATAAATGCTTCAGTTATTGTCCTCAGAAGTAAAGCATGATATTTTTACTATTAAGTACCTTTTTACTTACAGCTCGGTGGAGGGCTGATCCCCTCGTGGGCACTGTGCGGCAAGGGTACCCCCCGGGGCAGGACCCTTTGGCAAAGATTTCTTCCACCGTTTGGAAACCATTGTTTTCAGTTCTTCAGAGGTGGTCCTCTTCCTTCCTTGGGGAGAGGGAATTTCAGATTATTCTCCCCGGTTATCCTCCTTCGCGGAGGCGCAAACTCCCCCGGTTTGGATGAACAGTGAGCGAGGTCGCTTTCAGCCTCTTTATTCCCTCCTTTATCTTCCCCTGAGGGCGCTTGATAAGGCGCAAGTTCCAGCATCCTGGCTAGTATAGGATCCGGTGAGACCTCAGGAAGGGGGACGGACACCTGATCATCTTCGCCTTTGTTACCCAGTCCTGGTCAAAGAGAGACTTTTCAGAATGATGTTGTGATAAATAAAAAGGCAACATGTTCGGCTACGGGACTACTTACTTGGGTATCTAGACGATTGCAGCTCAGACCCGCATCCTCGGTGGTGTCCGGACACATTATTTGTGGTCCAAAGAACAATTTGTACATCTCTTCAAGCGTCATGCCGAGGAAGTGCTGAATGGCTCGCGGTCCTTCCGGGTTGAACTCCCACATGCAGAGGGGTCGACGTTTGCAGGGCAGGACTCGACGAACTAACATGACTTGCATTACCGTGGCCAGACTGGCATCTCTCTTGAGGAGATCTCGGATGCGGCTCTGCAATGTTGGCACATCCTTTACTGCCCCCAGTCTAGCCCCTTGTTGATCCATGAGGTCAGTCGCGGCGGGGGGCCCGAGCAAAAAGTAGGGGCGGCCACCCACTTGGTACCCCGGGGAGCTGTGATATAAAACCACTCCCATTGCCATAAGCTGGACACCTCCTGGAAGGAACCCTCTGGCCATGGGGCATCAGCACTTTTGCTTATTACGGTACCTCCGCACTCTGCGTGTCGCCCCTCGATCATCTTCAGCTTCACATTGAAAGTCTTGAGCCACAGGCCGAAGTGAGGGGTAATGCGGAGGAAGGCCTCACATACGACGATGAACGACGAAATGTGAAGGACTGAATCTGGGGTCAGGTCATGGAAATACATCCCGTAATAGTACATGAGCCCCGTGACAAAAGGATCTAGAGCGAGGCCTAGCCCTCGGAGGAAGTGAGAGATGAATACAACGCTCTCATCGGGTTCGGGAGTGGGAATGACCTGCCCTCGAGCGGGCAGCCTGTGCAGATCTCACTGGTCAGAAACCTGGCCTCTCTTAGCTTCTTGACATCTTCCTCTGTGACAGAGGAAGGCATCCACCAACCTTGGAGGTTGGATCCGGACATGGTTGAAGGTCCGAAGCGCCTGACCTAAGCCTCGGGTGTTGAAACTTGAGGTAGGGGGGAAGATTCGATTGAGTTCGAGAAGAAAAAAGGATAGGCCTTGGTCTCTTAATAAAGAGGGTGAATACCAAGCGTCCTCCTCATGACCGTTTGGGACTTTCCTACAATCGAGGAGTCATACCAACGGGCACGATTGGGTTACCCACGTCCATGTTGATGAGAATCCCGTAATAAGGGGGACACGGTCTCTGCTCCGACAAGACATGCCAATAAAATCACCTCGCAAAGCGTGCGGTGGCAGGCTGATTGGGAAAAACGGTTCATGTAAAGAACATGCTGTGGTGTGATGTCACGTTATGAAGGGTCGCCAGCAGATTAGATTTGTGGAAATATTATTCTCTCCATGGTGGTATGTGGAACTTGTTTTGCAGAGCCGGACACTATCCTTGTATTCAAAATCTTCTATGGAGTATTCGGAGGAGGAACCCGCCTTGCAATGCCGAAGACAAACTGCGCCCGGACTCATCGTCATTGAAGCCTGGTTCAGGGGCTACTGAGGGAGTCCTGGATTAGGGGGTATCCGGACAGCCGAACTATATCCTTTGGCCGGACTGTTGGATTATGAAGATACAAGATTGAAGACTTTGTCCCGTGTCCGGATGGGACTCTCATTAGCGTGGAAGGCAAGCTTGGCAATACGGATATGTAGATCTCCTCCCTTGTAACTGACTCTGTGTAACCCTAGCCCCCTCCGGTGTCTATATAAACCAGAGGGTTTAGTCCGTAGGACAACAACAATCATATCATAGGCTAGCTTCTAGGGTTTAGCCTCTACGATCTCGTGGTAGATCAACTCTTGTAATACTCATATCATCAAGATCAATCAAGCAGGAAGTAGGGTATTACCTCCATCGAGAGGGCCCGAACCTGGGTAAACATCGTGTCCCCCGCCTCCTGTTACCATCCGCCTTAGACGCACAGTTCGGGACCCCCTACCCGAGATCCGCCGGTTTTGACACCGACAACCGGCGACTCCCTCATGATGATAATGAGACCTAGCCATAAACAACATGTAGGGTTATTACCGGATGATGTTTCCCGGGGCCCGAAGCTGTCTAAATCCTTGTCTTGTGTTGCGTTTCTCGATTCCGCTCAACCCCTCTCAAGCTACCACATAGATGCGTTGGCTCGCGACTAAGTCCTGACACTAAGGACATCTGCCGTGACAATTCCACGACAATGACCGAAGTTTGTTCAGAGTCCCAGATGTGATCACGGGCATGACAAGGAGTCTCGAAATGGTCCATAGGTACAGATTGATATATTGGGCGAAGGTATTAAGACACCAGAAAGGTTTCGGATCGTTTCGGATATTTATCGGGGAACCGAGGGGTTGCCGGAACCCCCCCGGGGAAGTTATGGGCCCTAATGGGACATAAGGGAGTAGGAGAGGAAAGGCCACAAGGTGGCGCCCCCAAGGGCAGTCCGAATTGGACTAGGGGGAGGGGGCGCAGCCCCCTTCCTTTCCCTCTCCCTCTCGTTCCCTCCTTCCCCTTCTTGGAATAGGAAAGGGGGGGGGGCGAATCCTACTAGGAACGGAGTCCTAGTAGGACTCACCCCATGGCGCGCGCCCCTTGGCCGGCCACCTCCTCCTCCCCCCTTTTATATACGGAGGCTGAGGGCACCCCAAAGGCACAACAGACAATCTCTTAGCCGTGTGCGGTGCCCCCTCCACAGTTTAACACCTCGGTCATATCGTCGTAGTGCTTAGGCGAAGCCCTACGCTGGTAACTTCATCATCACCATCGCCACGCTGTCGTGCTGACAGAACTCTTCCTCATCCTTAACTGGATCAAGAGCTCAAGGGACGTCATCATGCTGAACATGGGCTGTACACGGAGGTACCGTACGTTCGGTACTTGGATCGGTTGGATCATGAAGACGTTCGACTACATCAACCGCGTTACTAAACGCTTCCTCTTTTGGTCTACGAGGGTACGTGGACACACTCTCCCCTCTCGTTGCTATGCATCTCTTAGTTAGATCTTGCGTGATCGTAGGATTTTTTTGAATTACTACATTCCCCAATAGTGGCATTCGAGCCAAGTCTATGCGTGGATGATATGCACGAGTAGAACACAAGGAGTTGTGGGCGATAATAGTCATACTGCTTACCAGCAACGTCTTACTTTGATTCGGCGGTATTTTTGGATGAAGCGGCCCGGACCAACATTATGTGACCACGTTCATGAGACCGGTTCTACCGACGTGCTTTGCACACAGGTGGCTGGCGGGTGTCTGTTTCTCCAACTTTAGTTGAATCGAGTTTGACTACGGTCGGTCCTTGTTGAAGGTTAAAACAACACACTTGACGAAAAATCATTGTGGTTTTGATGCGTAGGTAAGAACGGTTCTTGCTAGAAGCCCATAGCAGCCACGTAAAACTTGCAACAACAAAGTAGAGGAGGTCTAACTTGTTTTTGCAGGGCATGTTGTGATGTGATATGGTCAAGACGTGATGAGATATAAATTTTTGTATGAGATGATCATGTTTTGTAAAAGTTATCGGCAACTGGCAGGAGCCTTATGGTTGTCGCTTTATTGTATGAAATGCAATCGCCATGTAATTGCTTTACTTTATCACTAAGCGGTAGCGATAGTCGTAGAAGCAATAGTTGGCGAGACGACAACGACACTACGATGAAGATCAAGGTGTCAAGACAGTGACGGTGGAGATCATGACAGTGCTTTGGAGATGGAGATCAAAGGCACAAGATGATGATGGCCATATCATGTCACATATTTTGATTGCATGTGATGTTTATCTTTTATGCATCTTATGTTGCTTAATACAGCGATAGCATTATAAGATGATCCCTCACTAAGGTATAAGTGTTCTCCTTGAGTATGCACCGTTGCTATAGTTCGTCGTGCCGAGACACCACGTGATGATCGGGTGTGATAAGCTCTACGTTCACATACAACGGGTGCAAGCCAGTTTTCCACGTGCAGAATACTCGGGTTAAACTTGACGATCCTAGCATATGCAGATATGACCTTGAAACACTGAGACCGAAAGGTTGAACGTGAATCATATAGTAGATATGATCAACATAGAGATGTTCACCATTGAAAACTACTCCATCTCACGTGATGATTGGACATGGTTTAGTTGATATGGATCACGTGATCATTTAGATGACTAGAGGGATGTCTATCTAAGTGGGAGTTCTTAAGTAATATGATTAATTGAACTTTAATTTATCATGAACTCAGTCCTGATAGTTTTTGCATATCTATGTTGTAGATCAATAGCTCGCGTATAGCTCCCCGATTTTATTTTTAATATGTTCCTAGAAAAAACTAAGTTGAAAGCTGATAGTAGCAATGATGCGGACTGGGTCCATAATCTGAGGAGTATCCTCGTTGCTGCACAAAAGAATTATGTCCTTGATGCACCGCTAGGTGACAGACCTATTGCAGGAGCAGATGCAGACGTTATGAACGTTTGGCAAGCTCGATATGATGACTACTTGATAGTTTAGTGTACCATGCTTTACGGCTTCAAACTGGGACTTCAAAAACATTTTGAATGCCATGGAGCATATGAGATGTTCCAAAAGTTGAAATTAGTATTTCAGACTCATGCCCATGTCGAGAGATATGAGACCTCTGACAGTACTTTGCCTACAAGATGGAGGAGAATAGCTCAACCAGTGAGCATGTGCTCAGATTGTGTGGGTACTACAATTGCTTGAATCAAGTGGGAGTTAATCTTCCAGATAAGATAGTGATTGACAAAGTTCTCTAGTCACTGTCACCAAGTTACTAGAACTTCGTGATGAACTATAATATGCAAGGGATGAACAAGAAAGTTCCCGAGCTCTTCGCAATGCTTAAGGCCGTGGAGGTAGAAATCAAGAAAGAGCATCAAGTGTTGATGGTTAACAAGACCACTAGTTTCAAGAAAAATGGCAAAGGGAAGAAAGGGGAACTCCAAGATGAATAGTAAGCAAGTTGCTGCTCCCAGGAAGAAGCCCAAGTTTGGACCTAAGCCTAAAACTGAGTGCTTCTACTGCAAAGGAAATGGTCACTGGAAGCAAAACTGCCCCAAACATTTAGCGGATAAGAAGGATGGCAAAGTGAACAAAGGTATATTTGATATACAGATTATTGACATGTACTTTACTAGTGTTCATAGTAACCCCTAGGTATTTGATACCGGTTCAGTTGCTAAGATTAGTAACTCGAAACAGGAGTTACAAAATGAACAGAGACTAGTTGAGGGCAAAGTGACGATGTTTGTTGGAAGAGATTCCAAGGTTGATAAGATCACCGGCGCATACTCCCTCTACCTTCGGGATTAGTTTTGAACCTAAATAAATGTTATTTGGTGTTTGCATTGAGCATGAATATGATTGGATCATGTTTATTGCAATATGATTATTCATTTAAGTTAGAGTTGTTCTTTTTACATGAATAATACCTTCTATGGTCATACACCCAATATAAATGGTTTATTGAATCTCGATCGTAGTGATACACATATTCATAATATTGAAGCCAAAAGAAGCAAAGTTAATAATGATAGTGCAACTTATTTGTGGCCCTGCCGTTTAGGTCATATTGGTGTAAAGCGCGTGAAGAAAGTCCATATTGATGGGCTTTTGGAATCACTTGATACTTGCAAACAATGCCTCATGGGCAAGATGACTAAAACTCCGTTCTTCGGAACAATGGAGCGAGCCACTGACTTATTGGAAATAATACATACTGATGTATGCGGTCCGACGACTGTTGGGGCTCGCGGCGAGTATCCTTATTTTCTGACCTTCACAGATGATTTGAGCAGATATGGGTATATCTACTTAATGTAACATAAGTCTAAAACATTTGAAAAGTTTAAAGAATTTCAGAGTAAGTGGAAAATCATCGTACCAAGAAAATAAAGTTTCTATGATCTGATCGCAGAGGCGAATATTTGAGTTACGAGTTTGGTCTTCATTTGAAACAATGTGGAATAGTTTCTCAACTCACGCCACCTGGAACACTACATTGTAATGGTGTGTTCGAACGTCGTAACCGTACTTTATTAGATATGGTGCGATCTATGATGTCTCTTACCGATTTACCACTATCGTTTTGGGGTTATGCATTACAGACAACTGTATTCACATTTAATAGGGCACCATCTAAATCCGTTGAGACGACACCATATGAACTATTGTTTGGCAAGAAACCAAAGCTGCCATTTCTTAAAGTTTGGGGTTGCGATGCTTATGTGAAAAAAATTCAGCCTGATAAGCTCGAACCCAAATCGGAGAATTGCGTGTTCATAGGATACCCAAAAGAAACTGCCTATCCGAAGGCAAGATCTTTGTTGAATGCATCCATTCTAGAGAAGGAGTTTCTCTTGAAAGAAGTGAGTGGGAGGAAAGTAGAACTTGATGAGGTAATTGTACCTTCTCCCGAATTAGAAAGTAGTTCCTCACAGAAATCAGTTCCAGTGATGCCTACACCAATTAGTGAGGAAGTTAATGATGATGATTATGAATCTTCAGATCAAGTTACTACTGAACCTCGTAGGTCAACCAGAGTACGTTTCGCACCAAAGTGGTACGGTAATCCTGTTCTAGAAGTCATGTTACTAGACCATGATGAACCTATGAACTATGAGGAAGTCATGATGAGCCCAGATTCCGTGAAATGGCTTGAGGCCATGAAATCTGAGATGGGGTCCATGTATGAGAACAAAGTATGGACTTTGGTTGACTTGCCCGATGATTGGCGAGCCATAGAGAATAAATGGATCTTCAAGAGGAAGATGGACGCTGATGGTAGTGTTACTACCTACAAAGCTTGACTTGTCGCAAAAGGTTTTCAAAAAGTTCAAGGTGTTGACTACGATGAGATTTTCTCACTCATTGCGATGCTTAAGTCTGTTTGAATCATGCTAGAAATTGCCGCATTTTATGATTATGAAATTTGACAAATGGATGTCAAAACTGCATTCCTTAATGGATTTCTTAAAGAAGAGTTGTATATGATGCAACCAGGAGGTTTTGTCGATCCTAAAGGTGCTAACAAAGTGTGCAAGCTCCAGCGATCCATTTATGGACTGGTGCAAGCCTCTCGGAGTTGGAATATACGCTTTGATAGTGTGATCAAATCATATAGTTTTATACAGACTTTTGGAGAAGCCTGTATTTACAAGAAAGTGAGTGGGAGCACTACACCCTTTCTGATAAGTATATGGGAATGACATATTGTTGATCGGAAACGATGTTGAATTTTTTGGAAAACATAAAGGAGTGTTTGAAAGGAGTTTTTCAAAGAAAGACCTCGGTGAAGCTGCTTACATATTGAGCATTAAGATCTATAGAGATAGATCAAGACGCTTGATAAGATTTTTCAATGAGAACATACCTTTACAAGATTTTGAAGTAGTTCAAAATGGAACCGTCAAAGAAGGAGTTCTTGCCTGTGTTGCAAGGTGTGAAGTTGAGTAAGACTCAAAACCCGACCATAGCAGAATATAGAAAGAGAATGAAAGTCATTCCCTATGCCTCAGTCATAGGTTCTATAAAGTATACCATGCTGTATACCAGACCTATTGTGTACCTTTCCATGAGTTTGGCAATGGGGTACAATAGTGATCCAGGAATAGATCACTGGACAGCGGTCAAAATTATCCTTAGAGGACTCAGAAAATATTTCTCGGTTATGGAGGTGATAAAGAGTTCATCTTAAAGAGTTACGTCGATGCAAGCTTTAAAACCGATCTGGATGACTCTGAGTCTCAATCTGGATACATATTGAAAGTGGGAGCAATTAGCTAGAGTATCTCCATGCAGAGCATTGTAGACATAGAAATTTGCAAAATACATACGGATCTGAATGTGGCAGACCCATTGACTAAACTTCTCTCACAAGCAAAAGATGATCACACCTTAGTACTCTTTGGGTTCTAATCACATGGTGATGTGAACTAGATTATTGACTCTAGTAAACCCTTTGGGTGTTGGTCACATGGCGATGTGAACTATGGGTGTTAATCACATGGTGATGTGAACTATTGGTGTTAAATCACATGGCGATGTGAACTAGATTATTGACTCTAGTGCAAGTGGGAGACTTAAGGAAATATGCCCTAGAGGCAATAATAAAGCTGTTATTTTATATTTCCTTATATCATGATAAATATTTATTATTCATGCTAGAATTGTATTAACCGGAAACTTGATACATGTCTGGATACATAGACAAAACACTGTGTCCCTAGTAAGCCTCTACTTGACTAGCTTGTTAATCGAATATGGTTAAGTTCCCTAACCATAGACATGTGTTGTCATTTGATTAATGGGATCACATCATTAGAGAATGATGTGATGGACAAGACCCATCCGTCAGCTTAGAATTATGATTGTTTAGTTTTATTGCTATTGCTTTCTTCATGACTTATACATATTCCTCTGAGTATGAGATTATGCAACTCCCGAATACCGCAGGAACACTTAGTGTGCTATCAAACATCACAACATAACTGGCTGTTTATAAAGATGCTCTACAGGTGTCTCCGATGGTGTTTGTTGAGTTGGCATAGATCGAGATTAGGATTTGTCACTCCATGTATCGGAGAGGTATCTCTGGGCCCTCTAGGTAACGCACATCACTTTAAGCCTTGCAAGCAATGTGACTAATGAGTCAGTTACAGGATGATGCATTATGGAACGAGTAAAGATACTTGCCGGTAACAAGATTGAAGTAGGTATGAGGATACCGACAATCGAATCTCGGGCAAGTAACACACCAATGACAAAAGGAATGACGTATGTTGTTATGCGGTTTGACCGATAAAGATCTTCATAGAATATGTAGGAGCCAACATGAGCATCGAGGTTCCGCTATTGGTTATTGACTGGAGATATGTCTCGGTCATGTCTACATAGTTCTTGAACCCATAGGGTCCGCACACTTAACGTTCGATGACGATTTGTATTATGAGTTATGTGATTTGAAGACGAAGTTTGTTCAAAGTCCCGGGTGAGCTCACGGACATGACGAGGAGTCTCGAAATGGTCGAGAGGTAAAGATTGATATATTGGGCGAAGGTATTCGGACACCGGAAAGGTTTCGAGATGTTTTGGATATTTATCGGGGAACCGAGGGGTTACTGGAAACCCCCCCCCCCCCGGCCGAGAAGTTATGGGCCCTAATGGGCCATAAGGGAGTAGGAGAGGAAAGGCCACAAGCTGGCGCCCCCCAAGGGCAGTCCGAATTGGACTACGGGGAGGGGGAGCAGCCCCCCTTCCTTTCCCTCCCCTTCTCCTTCCCTCCTTCCCCTTCTTGGAATAGGAAAGGGGGGGGGGGCGAATCCTACTAGGAACGGGGTCCTAGTAGGACTCCCCCCATGGCGCGCCCCCCTTGGCCGGCCACCTCCTCCCCCCCCTTTATATACAGAGGCGGGGGGCACCCCAAAGGCACAACAGACAATCTCTTAGCCGTGTGCGGTGCCCCCCTCCACAGTTTAACACCTCGGTCATATCGTCATAGTGCTTAGGCGAAGCCCTGCGCCTGTAACTTCATCATCACCGTCGCCACGCCATCGTCCAGAAACATTACATGCCTACTCACAAATGTCCATAAATTTCTTTTATTTTTCTTTTGCCTTCCCTGACCAGAAACATGGTACATGCCTACTCACAATGGTAGACGAAACTTTGGATACCGCGCAATGGGATTCGAGGCCGGGCCACAAAAAAGTTACACCAGTGTTTTGTGGGTCGCTTTGGACAGAGCTAAAGGGTCACAATGAACCTCCAAAAGCGGGTTTGTGGCTTTGGACCAAGCCGGTGGGGGTCCATGTGCATGCATTTCTTCTGTTTCTCTTTTGCCTTCCTAGATAAGAAACGTAGTACACACCTACTCACAAGGAAGCAAAACTTTGGATACCGTGCAATCAGATTGGAGGCGGGGCCACAGAAAAGTTGCACCATTGTTTTGTGGATCACTTTACACAGAGCAAAAGGGTGACAATGAACTTCCAGAAGCGGGTTTGTGGCTTTGGACTGATCCGGTAGGGGTCCATGTGCATGCATTTCTCCAGTTTTTTTTGCATCCCGTGACCAGAAACATTACATGCGTACTCACAAGTGCAGGCAAAACTTTGGATACCGCGCAATTGGATTGGTGACCGGGCCATAGAAAAGTTGCACCATTGTTTTGTGGGTCGCTTTGGGCAGAGCAAAAGGGTCACGGTGAACTTGCAGAAGCGGGTTTGTGGCTTTGGACCGAGCCGGTACGGGGTCCATGTCCATGCATTTTTTCTATTTTTCTTTTGCCTTTCCTGACCAGAAACATAGTACACGCCTACTCATAACGGTAGACAAAATTTTGGATACCGCGCAATGGGATTCGAGGCCGGGCCACAAAAAGTTGCACCAGTGTTTTGTGGGTCGCTTTGGACAGAGCAAAAGGGTCACAATCAACCTCCAGAAGCGGGCTTGTGGCTTTGGACCGAGCCGATGGGGGTCCATGTGCATGCATTTCTTATCTTTCTCTTTTGCGTTCCCGGATCAGAAATGTACTACACACCTACTGATAACGGCAACAAAACTTTGGATATCGTGCAATGGGATCGGAGGCCGGGCCACAGAAAAGTTGCACCACTATTTTGTGGATCGCTATAGATAGAGCAAACGGTTCACAATTATCTTCCATAAGCGGGTTTGTGGCTTTGGACCAAGCCGGTTGGGATCCATGTGCATGCATTTCTTCTTTCTTCTTTTGCCTTCCCTGACCAGAAACATTACATGCCTACTCACAACAACATGCAAAACTTTCGACACCGCGCAATGGGATTGGAGATCAGGCCATAGAAAAGTTGCACCACTGTGTTGTGGGTTGCTTTGGACAAAGGAAAAGGCTCACGACGAACTTGCAGAAGAAGATTTGTGGCTTTGGACCAAGCCGGTAAGGGGTACATATGCATGCATTTCTTCCATTTTTCTTTTTCCTTCCTTGACCAGAAACGTAGTACATGCCTACTCAAAATGGCAGGCAAAAACTTTGGATACCACGCAATGGGATTGGAGGCCAGGCGACAAAGAACTTGCACCACTGTTTTGTAGGTCGCTTTGGACATAGCAAAAGGGTCATAATGAACTTACCGAAGCGGTTTGTGGCTTTGGACCGAGCCGATAGGGGGTCCATGTGCATGCATTTGTTTTGTTTTTCTTTTGCCTTCGCTGACCAGAAACATTACATGCCTACTCACAACGGCAGGTAAAACTTTGGATACCGCACAATTGGACTGGAGACGGGACATAGAAAAGTTACACCACTATTTTGTGGGTCGCTTTGGACAGAGCAAAAGGGTCATGATGAATTTTGAGAAGCGGGTTTGTGGCTTTGGACCGAGTCGGTAGGTGGTCCATGTGCATGCATTTCTTCTTTTTTTCTTTTGCCTTCCTTGACTAGAAACATTACATGCCTACACACAAGTGCAGGAAAAACTTTGGATACCGCGCAATTGGATTGGAGACTGGGCCACAGAAAAGTTGCACCACTGATTTGTGGGTCACTTTGGACAGAGCAAGGGTCATGATGAACTTGCAGAAGCGGGTTTCTAGGTTTGGACCGAGCCGGTAGGGGGTCCATGTCCATGCATTTCTTCTATTTTTCTTTTTTCCTTCCCTGACTAGAAACGTAGTATACGCCTACTCACAACGGTAGACAAAACTTTGGATACAACGCAATGGGATTGGAGGCCGGGCCAAAAAAATGTTGCACCACAGTTTGTGGGTCACTTTGGACAGAGCAAAAGGGTCACAATGAACATTGGGAGGCGGGTTTGTGGCTTTGCACCGAGCTGGTAGGGGGTGCATGTGCATGTAATTCTTCTGTTTTTTTTGCCTTCTCGGACCAGAAACATAGTACACGCCTACTCACAACGGCAACAAATCTTTGAATACCACGCAATGGGATTGGTGGCCGGGCCACAGAAAAGTTGCACCACTTTTTTGTGGATCGCTTTGGACAAAGCAAAAGGGTCAGAATGATCTTTCAGAAGTGGGTTTGTGGCTTTGGACCATGCCGGTAGGGGTTCCATGTGCATGAAATTTTTCTGTTTTTCTTTTGCCTTCCCAGACAAGAAACATTACATGCCCACTCACAACGACAGGCAAAACTTTGGATACTGTGTGCAATGAGATTGGAGACCATGCCACAAAAAAGTTGCACCAGTATATTGTGGGTCGCTTTGGACAAAGCAAATGGCTCATGATGACCTTGTAGAAGCAGGTTTGTGGCTTTGGACCGAGCTGGTAGGGCGTACATGTGCATGCATTTCTTCTGTTTTTCTTTTGCCTTCCCTCACCAGAAATGTAGTACATGCCTACTCACAATGTCAGGCGAACTTTAGATATATACCGTGCAATTGGATTGGAGAACGGGGCACAGAAAATTTGCACCACTGTTTTCTGGGTCACTTTGGACAGAGCAAAAGGGTCACGATGAACTTGAAGAAGCGGGTTTGTGGCTTCGGACCAAGCTGGTAAGGGGTCCATCTGCATGCATCTCTTTTGTTTTTCTTTTTCCTTCCATGACCAGAAAAGTTGTACATGCCTACTCACAACGGCAGATAAAACTTTGGATACCGTGCAATGGGATTGGATACGGGGCCACAGAAAATTTGCACCACTGTTTTGTCCGTCGCTTTGGACAGAGAAAAAGGGTCACAATGAACTTCCAGAAGCGGGTTTGTGGCTTTGGACTGAGCCGGTAGGGGTCCATGTGCATGCATTTCTTATGTTTTTTTGCCTTCTCTGACCAGAAACATTACATGGCTACTCACAAGTGCAGGCAAAACTTTGGATACCGTGCAATTGGATTGGAGACCGGGCTACCAAAAAGTTGCACCACGGTTTTGTGGGTCGCTTTGGATAGAGCAAAAGGGCCACCATGAACTTGCAGAAGCGGGTTTGTGACATTGGACCAAGCCGGTAGGGGGTCCATGTCCATGCATTTCTTCTATTTTTCTTTTGCCTTCCCTCACCAGAAACGCAGTACACGCCTACTCACAATGGCAAACAAAACTTTGGATACCGCACAATGGGTTTGGAGGCTGGGCCACAGAAAAGTTGCCCCAGTGTTTTGTGGGTCGCTTTGGACAAAGCAAAAGGGCCACAACGAACCTCCAGAAGCGGGTTTGTGCCTTTGGACCGAGCCGGTCGGGGTCCATGTGTATGCATTTCTTCTGTTTCTCTTTTGCCTTCCCTAACCACAAACGTAGTACATGCCTACTCACAATGGCAAGTGAAAACTTTGGATACTGCACAACATGATTGGAGGCCGGACCACTATAAACTTGCACCACTGTTTTGTAGGTCGCTTTGGACATAGCAAAAGGGTCACAATGAACTTACCAAAGCTGTTTGTGGCTTTGGACCGAGCCGGTAGGGCATCCATGTGCATGCATTTCTTCTGTTTTTCTTTTACCGTCCCTGACCAGAAACATTACATGCGTACTCACAACGGTAGGGAAAACTTTGGATACCATGCAATTGGATTGGTGACCGGGCCAAAGAAAAGTTGCACCACTGTCTTGTTGGTCGCTTTGGACAGAGCAAAAGGGTCATGATGAACTTGCAGAAGCGGGTTTGTGGCTTTGGACTGAGCCGGTAGGTGGTCCATGTCCATGCATTTCTTCTATTTTTCTTTTGCCTTTTGACGTGCGCTTGAGATGCGTCGGTATTTCCCCAAAGAGGAAGGGATGATGCACCACAACGACGATAAGTATTTCCCTCCGTTATGAAATCAAGGTTATCGAACCAGTAGGAGGACCACGCAACACTATGTAAACGGTACCTTCACACAAAGAATAAATACTTGCAACCCGACGTGTAAAAGGGGTTGTCAATCCCTTTAGGGTATGGGCGCCAGAAATTGACGTGTTGATGAGATAAAATTGTGATAGAGATAAATGCAAGTAAAGGCAAATAAAACTCAGCGAGCTATTTTTTGGTTTTTTATAATATAGATATGAAAATAAAAGCAAATAAAAATAGATCTCAAAAGCAAATAGTAGATCGGAAAGCAAATATGATAGAAAATAGACCCGGGGCCGTAGATTTCACTAGTGGCTTCTCTCAAGAAATAGCACACGGTGGGTAAACAAATTACTGTTGGGCAATTGATAGAAAATCGAAGAGTTATGATGATATCGAGACAATGATCATTATACATGCATCACGTCCAATATTAGTAGAACAACTCCTCCCTGCATCTACTAATATTACTCCACACATCGACCACTATCTGATGTCTACTACACAACCTTCTTCTTGTAGACGTTGTTGGGCCGACAAGGGCTGAGGTTTGTAGGACAGTAGCAAATTTCCCTCAAGTGGATGACCTAAGGTTTATCAATCCGTGGGAGTCGTAGGATGAAGATGGTCTCTCTCAAACAACCCTGCAAGCAAATAACAAAGAATCTCTTGTGTCCCCAACACACCCAATACAATGGTAAATTGTATAGGTGCACTAGTTCGGCGAAGAGATGCTGATACAAGTGCAATATGGATGGTAGATATAGGTTTTTGTAATCTGAAAATATAAAAATAGCAAGGTAACTAATGATAAAAGTGAGCACAAACGGTATTGCAATGCTTTGAAACAAGGCCTAAGGTTCATACTTTCACTAGTGCAAGTTCTCTCAACAAGGATAACATAATTAGATCATATAACAATCGCACAACATGCAACTAAGAGTCACTCCAAAGTCACTAATAGCGGAGGACAAATGAAGAGATTATTGTAGGGTACTAAACCACCTCAAAGTTATCCTTTCTGATCAATCTATTCAGGAGTCCGTAGTAAAATAACACGAAGCTATTCTTTCCATTCGATCTATCCTAGAGTTCGTACTAGAATAACACCTTAAGACACAAATCAACCAAAACCCTAATGTCACCTAGATACTCCAATGTCACCTCAAGTATCCGTGGGTATGATTATACGATATGCATCACACAATCTCAGATTCATCTATTTAACCAACACAAAGAACTTCAAAGAGTGCCCCAAAGTTTCTACCGGAGAGTCAAGACGAAAACTTGTGCCAACCCCTATGCATAAGTTCACAAGGTCACTGAACCCGCAAGTTGATCACCAAAACATACATCAAGTAGATCATGTGAATATCCCATTGTCACCACAGATAAGCAAATGCAAGACATACATCAAGTGTTCTCAAATCCTTAAAGACTCAATCCGATAAGATAACTTCAAAGGGAAAACTCAATCCATTACAAGAGAGTAGAGGGGGAGAAACATCTTAAGATCCAACTATAATAGCAAAGCTTGCGATACATCAAGATCGTGCCAAATCAAGAACACGAGAGAGAGAGAGAGAGAGAGAGAGAGAGAGAGAGATCAAACACATAGCTACTGGTACATACCCTCAGCCCCGAGGGTGAACTACTCCCTCCTCGTCATGGAGAGCACCAAGATGATGAACATGGCCACTGGTGATGGATTCCCCCGCCGACAGGGTGCCGGAACAGGGTCCCGATTGGTTTTTGGTTGCTACATAGGCTTGCAGCAGCGGAACTCCTGATCTAGGTTATTTTCTGGAGGTTTGGGGATTTATAGGAGAGGTTGGCGTCGAGAACAAGTCGGGGGGCCCCACGGAGAGTCTAGAGGCACAGGGGCGTGCCCTCCACCCTCGTGGGGCCCACGGGCCTCCCCTCCAGTAACTCTTTGTTCCAGTATTTTTTATATTTTCGAGAAAAATTCTCCGTTGATTTTCATTGCATTCCGAGAACTTTTATTTCTGCACAAAAACAACACCATGGTAGTTCTGCTGAAAAGAGAGTCAGTCTGGGTTAGTTCTAATCAAATCATACCAAAATCATATAAAACTATTGTAAACATGGCATGAATACTTCATAAATTATAGATACGTTGGAGACGTATCACTATCCAGCATGCATCTAGTGTATTAAGTTCATAGAGAAATAGAGTAATGCAATAAGAACTATGACATGATGTAAACGAGATCTATTCATGTAGGAATAACCACCATCTTGTTATCCTTAATAGCAACGATACATGCGTGTCTTGCTGCCCCTTCTGTTACTGGGAAAGAACACCGCAAGATTGAACCCATCACAAAGCAGCTCTTCCCATGGCAAGAAATATCGATCTAGTTGGCTTAACTAAACCAAAGATTCGAAGAAGAAATATGAGGCTATAAGTAATGATGCATATAAGAGATCAAAAATACTCAAATAACTTTCATGGATATAGATCTGATCATAAACTCAACGTTCATTGCATCCCAACAAACACACCGAAAAAAGAGTTACATCAAATAAATCTCCAAGAGACCATTGTATTGAGAATCAAATAGAGAGAAGAAGCCATCTAGCTACTGCCTACAGACCCGTAGGTCTATGGTGGACTACTCACACATCATTGGAGAGGCACCAATGAGGATGATGAACCCCTCTGTGATGGTGTCTAGATTGGATCTCGTGGTTCTCGAACTTGCGGTGGCTGGAACAAAATTTCGTCGACTCCCCTGGGGTTTCTGGAATATTTTGGTATTTATAGAGCGAAGAGGCGGTGCGGGAGGTCACCAAGGTGGGCACAACCCACCAGGGTGCACCCTGGTGGGTTGTGCTCCCCTCGGAGCATCCCCAGGTGCTTCTTTGGCCCATCATGTGTCTTCTGGCCTAGAAAATTCTCCAAAAAGTTTCGCTGCGTTTGGACTCCGTGTGGTATTGATTTTCTGCAAAGTAAAAAGCAAGCAAAAAACAGCAACTTGCACTGAGCATTATGTCAATAGATTAGTCCCAAAAATGATGTAAAGTTGCTATAAAATGATTTTAAGAGATGCAAGAATGATAATATAACAACATGGAACAATAAAAAATTATAGATACGTTGGAGACGTATCAGCATCCCAAGCTTAATTCCTGCTCGTCCTCGTGTAGGTAAATGATAAAAACAGAATTTTTGTTGTGGAATGTTGCCTAACATGTTCATCACATATTCTTTTCTTTTGTAGCATGGACATTTGGACTTTTATATGGTTCAAAGTAATAGTCTAGTTTTAACATGAAGACTTTAATACTCAAGCATATCAACAAGCAACCATGTCTTTCAAAATATCAATACTAAAGCAAGTTGTCCCTAGCCCATCATGCTCAATCATTGATCCATTCATGAAACACACTCGCATATTAGCTACATCCAATGCTCAAGTACGATCATAGTGCCGCTTAGTTGGTGCTTTATAAGAGAAGATGGAGACTCAAATAAAAATTAAAAGTGCATAAAGTAAATAGAAAGGCCCTTCGCAGAGGGAAGTAGGGATTTGTAGAGGTGCCAGAGCTCAGAGCTAAAATTGAGAGATATTTTCTTGACAGGCATACTTTTCCCGTCAACAAAAACGATTAAGAGTTTCCAATACTTTCCATGCTAGATACATCATAGGCGGTTCCCAAACAGAAAATAAAGTTTATTCCTTTTTCCACCATTCTTTCACAATCCATGGCTAACCGTGTCCACGGGTGCCCTCCATACCAACACTTTCCACGGAATTTATTATTTGACAACATAAAGTAAATTTCTTTTTCATTTCAGGACTGGGCATCCCTATTACCGCCGTACTCTCGTGCAATGACAAGTGAAAAACGCTCATCTTGAGAATAACACATCTAGCATGGAAAAATATCGGCCACCCCTCACCGCCTCATGAGCGGTACGGGCACACAAAAAAGAAGTTTATTTTGAAATTTAGAGATGGCACACACAAATTTGCTTAGAACGACATGGAAATACCACATATAGATAGGTATGGTGGACTCATATGGCAAAACTGGGTTTATAGACTTTGGATGCACAAGTAGTATTTCTACGTAGTACAAGTGGAGGCTAGCAAAAAGATTGAGAAGCAACCAACCAAGAAACAAAAATTCACATAAGCGAGCATTGGGCATAACTAACACCGAATAATGCACCACAAGTAGGATGTAATTTCATTGCATAACTATTGACTTTCGTGCTTGCATAGGGAATCACAAACCTTAACACCAATATTCTTGCTAAAGCATAATTATTCATCAACATGACTCACATATCACTATCATCATATCTCAAAACTATTACAAACAATCAAGTTTATTTTGTCCAATGATCTTCATGAAAGTTCGTATTATATCCCTCTTGAATATCTATTACTTTGGGACTAGTTTTATATGTTGCTTTTGATAAGCTCAAACAAATCTAAGTGAAGGACGTGAGCATAAAATTTTCTTCTCTCAAAATAGTCTAAGTGAAGCATGAGAGAATTTCTCCAAAAAATTTACCAACTTTCAAATAAATCTAAGTGAGCATGAGAGCATTTCTTCAAAACATATTAAGTCACACCGTGCTCAAAAAGATATAAGTGAAGCACTAGAGCCATTCCATAGCTCTAAAAAAAATTTAAGTGAAGCCTAGAGAGCAATTCTAATAAATCATAGTATAATTTTGGCTTCCCCAAATAGGTGTTTCCAGCAAAGATAGATGACACAAACTAAAAACCAAAACAAGAAAAGACTCATATCATACAAGACACTTCAAGCAAAACTCATGATATGTAACGAATTAAAATATAGATCCAAGTGAAATACTGATGGTCGTTAGAAGAAATAGGGGATGCCACTCGGGGCATCCCCAAGCTTAGTTGCTTGATACTGCTTGAATATTATATTGGGGTGCCATGGGGCATCCCCAAGCTTAGGTTTTTTTACTCCTTATTCCTTCATCCATCGTGATCTCACCCGAAACTTGAAAACTTCAATCACACAAAACTCAACAAAACCTCGTGAGATCCGTTAGTATAACAAAACCAATATTTACTTTAAGTACTGTAGAAAACCCATTCATATTTTGTTATTGCATTATATCTACTATATTCTAAATTCTCCATGGCTTAAACTCCTCAAAAGAAACCATAGATTCATTAAAACAAGCACATAACACAACGAAAACAGAATCTGTCTAAAACAGAGTAGTCTGTAAAGATGCGAATTTTAGTCATACTTCTGTAACTCTAAAAATTTGGAAAAATTAGGAAAACATGGGACATTTGTATCCTGATAATGTGTAAAATTTCAAGAATTGATCACATTCCATTCGCCGTCAACAATTCTGGAACTGGACGTAAAAAGTTTTTGATTTTCAACGCAATCAAATCGTACCAAAGGCTTTGCTTGGCACAAACACTAATTTAAACCACAAAAACACATCTAATCAGAGGCATGATTTTGTATTTATTGGAAAACAACAAAAAAAAACCAAAAAAGCAGAAAGATACAAGTTGGGTTGCCTCCCAACAAGCGTTATCATTTTACGCCCCTAGCTAGGCATAACACATAGATCTCAAGTATTGTCATCTTTGGTTCTAGATCCATAGGATGCCCTCATGATTGATTCATATGATGGCCTAATTGTTGTTCTAGGGAAGTATTCCATACCCTTTCTCAAAGGAAATTGAAATTTAATATTCCATTCTTTCATATCAATCACGACACCTATAGTGTGTAAAAACGGTTTACCAAGTATAATTGGACACGACGGATTGCAATCAATATCAAGAACAATAAAATCTATGGGCACATAATTCCTATTTGCAATAATAAGAACATCATTAATTCTTTCTAAAGGTTTTTTAATAGTGGAATCCGCCAAGTGCAAATTTAAAGAACACTCTTCAATATCGGTAACACCAAGCACATCACATAAAAATTTCGTAATTGTGGAAACACTAGCACCCAAGTCACATAAAGGAAAACACTCATAATTTTTAATCTTGACTTTGATAGTAGGCTCCCATTCATCATGTAATTTTCTAGGAATTGAAACTTCTAATTTCAACTTTTCTTCTAAAGTTTTTATCGTGTTATCAACGATATGTTTAGTAAAAGTTGTATTTTGTTCATAGGCATGAGGTGAATTTATCATGGATTACAACAAAAAAATACAATCCATCAAAGAGCAATCTATTTATATATAAAAAGTGCTTGACAGGTTAATCAGAAAAAAGATAAATAAGCTAGAAATTACCATACTAATTAAAAACATCTGATCGTTGATTTGGTGGACCCATAACTTAAAATACGTAATTAATGGATCAGATCTAAGACCACTCTATCTCAACAAGAAAAAAAACTACAACAATAAAAAAAACGCACATCCATCATGTAGGTGCTTCAAATAAAAGTCACGTAAGCTTCAAAAAAAAAAGTCACGTACATGGCCATGATTGGCACCTACATTACGAAATAGAGGGAGGATCCTCAAAAAAGAAAAAAAACATAGAGGGACGGAAATTTTTATTCACGTACACTGTACTACCATCGTTGGCACGTCTATTAACAAATAGAGGGAGGAAAAAAATAATCTACGTCTAAAAAAAGCAAACTACATAGAGTTTTGTACGGAGTAAGAAATAAAATAGAAGTAACGCACACATCCATCGTGTATGTGCTTGGAATAAAAGTCACGTACATGGCCATGATTGGCACGTCCATTAGGAAATAGAGGGAGGATCCTCAAGAAAAAATAGAGGGATGAAAAAGTTTATTCACGTACACTGCCATCATTGGCATGTCCATTAAGAAATAGAGGGAGGTACCCCTCAAAAAAAAGAAATAGAGGGAGGTACCCTCAAAAAAAGAAATAGAGGGAGGAAAAAAAAAGCAATCTACGTCTAAAAAAAGCAAACTACATAAAGTTTGGCACGGAGTAAAAATAAAATAGGTTCACGTAGAAGCTGAGTTCATTTGGACACCGTTTGACGGGCTAATCATAAAAAGGGTAAATAAGCTAAAAATTACCACGTCTGATGGGTTAACCATAAAAAGGGTAAATAAACTAAAAATTACCACAATATTTAGAATCATCGTGTCGTTGATTTGGTGGACCCGTAACTTGAAAGACGTAATGAATGGGTTACATCTAAGACCGCTCAATCTCAAAAAGAAAGAAAAACAGCAGGAATACTTAGCATGTACGTGCGGCTAAATCCAAAAAGAAGATTCCGTCCAGTTCAAAAAAAAACCCGTGAAAACCTTCCTTTTTTGCGAATAAAGCAAATAACTAAAGCTATCCTAGACGTGGAAACCTTCCTTTATAAGGAAAAAAACTAAAGCTATCCTAGACTATACGTGTGGCTCAATCCTAGAATAAATATCGCAGCTGCCGTCCCTCAAAATACGAAAACACACGTGGCAGCCGCCCCCAATGTCCTCGTCCTCACGTAGCGGTGTCGCAATGAGTCTTTGCACCAGCGCTGCCAGTATTGCTTCGGGATCCGTGTTCTCTTCACCGCCACCTAGCTACAAAGAAAAACTATCAACTCCCAGTTATTTTTTGTAGAAAGAAAAACCTATATTCAAGGCATCAATTCCAGATCTCCTTCTCCAGGGTAAAAAACTCTTCTCCCGGCCACTATTCTCACTCCATGTCCGAGCCTCCGATCCACAAACTTCATCAATCCTAGCAGCCAGGTTGTTGCCTCCGTGCGTACACGCATGCAATCCACCAACTTCCTGGATCTTGGCCGCATGGTTATTTTCGTCGGAGTAGGCACATCGGGAGGTTTTGGATCCTGCGATAATAGATGAAACAATTGGTGGAATTTTTTGAATGATTTGCAATATTGAAAAATCTATATTATGTGATATCTGAGTCCTCAAGCTTTTTATATAGTGTAACCAATAGTGAGAGCATCTGGACATTGTTATATTTTATATGTAGAATACAATCATGTGTTCTTATTCAGTTATTAAATCTTAGTATGTCTTTAGGAGTTTGTTCAAAATTAATAGATGTAGGGAGGCCTAACACTGCCAATGCCGGTCTTTAGACCAGAAAAAAGTGGAGGGGGCATAAAGAAATTAACACTATGCCTTTGTATTTGACCTTCATTATACTTACTATCATTGTTTTGTAACTTGGCCATAAGTCAATCGAGTGAAGATCAAGAGTACCCAGCATACAGAGTGGCACAAAACATAAGCTGGAATGTTAGTCTGTAACAAAAACTACCATAATAAATTTATTAGTTCAATTGTACAATGACAAAAAGTAAATAGGGGGAAGTGATACCCGCAGATCAAAAAAATTAGACCTATCTCTGCCTAAACATGTGTTTACACATGGAGAACTCTACGTAGCATTCTCAAGAGTAGCAATAAAGGGGTAGACTAAGGATAATAGTATATAAAAAATATTCTGGAGGCATGGAAAAAATACATTTAGTATAGTTCTTCAACAAAATGTTGGTACTAACCTTTTATTAGACTAGAATAAGTACATGAAAATTTTGTATACTACAAACTATCTTCAAAATAATAACTAAAATATCAATGCTAACATGATGGGGCAGGATGAATATGTCTACTAATATGCAGAAATGATGGAAACGTGCATCAGCATTTGACGAAAACAACTCATTCATACCTAATATGGATGCTCAGTATTATTTGATATTTGAGGCTCATTATATAGTTCAGAGCTTGAATATGAATAGGGGTACAGGGCCAACTGCCAATGTTGATCCCAAGCACGAATAAAGTGGATAGGCATCAAAAATTAATATTTTGACTACCTTAATTACATCGTTTCAATAGTAGAAACACAGGAAAAGGAAAACAAGAAGGGAAAATATGACATGAATAGGGAAGGGAAAAAAAGTTGGACCTGCAGGCGGAAGATGGCAGCCGCTATTAAGGATGAAGACGACGCATTCACCGGCCTTGATTTGCACTAATATGGATGTGTCTTCTAGAGGATGAACTCAATCCAGGTCCAAGCTGCCTACGGGAGTTGAGATCCATGCCCACAACGAATCATTAACAACACCAACGTTGCTCTTTGCGTAGCTGGACATTAGCCGACGGCATCAAGCTGGGAGTCAAGGGGAAAAGGAGGGTGTACTTGGTCTATGAGTAGCTGGATTAGCCGATGGCAACGACCCAGGAGTCAATGGAGAAAGGAAGGAAAGGAGAAACGGGACAAAGGGGATCGGGCAAGACCAGCCTCTGTGTGAAGGTGTGAGAGATATGCCTGAACGTTGTGTGCATCTGCGTGAGCCTGTTGGGCTAAAAGCCCAACTAATCATTCGAGCACGAAAAAATTATTTTACTACAAAAAACAAAATCAAACAAGTATGAACTGTTCTAAAAATCAACTATGAATTGTAAAAAAACACCTATGATTAGTGTACATCATCTAAGGAAAAACGTATAGTGCATATACGTATATTTAGCTTAAATTATGTAATTTTTGGTCATGCAAAAGTTTTAAAAAATAAATCCATGCTAGCATATACTTCATGGGATTATGAACAAAAATATATAATCGTTATAAAATCAACCATATTGATGCAAATTTGATGCATGTGATACTTCTCAGGAAAACATTATATACTAAAAATAAGAAACTTTAATACGCCTCAACGGTATTGTCAGCCGCACAACATGTACACATCACTGCAGCCCCATTAGGCAAACCCGTGGATTCAGGCATGTAGCAATTAAAAAGTTGAGCAACACCATAGCCTCTAGATATTTTCCCATAAACCTTAAAAAGGTTATATCCTTAAAATCACCACTTCACGACCAAACGATAGAAACGGTAAATATTAAACTAATTTCAATCTAACTATTATAAATTCTAGCCCGCGCGAAGAGCGGGCCACTTTGCTAGTTATCATAAAAGTATTTGTAATCCAAAAGAGTGGGCACATCACTAGTTAATGTTTTGACCTCTCCAAACCCACTTTTATCAATTTTCTCAACAAGTTTTACACCCACCGAATTATCGGGACGCCTTCTAGCTAAATTTGACTCTTCTTCAGTCCCTTTATCCTCAATTGTAATTTTGCTAAACAATGAACCAATAGAAGAAACACCAATCATTTTAAGCTCTTCCTCATTTTTATTTTCTAATGAGATTGGTTGCGCGACCATTTGATTTACTAGTGTAGCTTGTGCATCGGATATTTTGCCTAGCAGATTTTCAGCATGAGCATATTTGGATTGGAGATTACAAACTTCTCTGCTAATATCATTAAGTTGTTTTATTATTGTATCTAGCACAACAGAGTGTTCCTTAAGCTCATCAGTAAAATGTTTATTGTGCTCAAATTGTGTAGTCATATATTCCTTAGTACTTTTCTCAATTTCAAGCAAGATATTGGGGTAATATTTTCGTTGAGTGATCATGACTACGCAAGCAAGATTGCAAACAAAAACAGATCTGACGAGAAAACGGCAATGAAAAAGAGGGTGAATAAAACGACAAATTTTTGTGAAGTGGGGGAGATGAAAAGGAGAGGCAAATGGCAAATAATATAAATTGAAAGGAGATGAGATTTGTGATTAGGAATCTAATAGATGTTGATGATGCCTCCCTGGCAAATGCGCCAGAAATTCCTTTGACGTGCGATTGAGATGCGTCGGTATTTCTCCAAAGAGGAAGGGATGATGCAGCACAACGACGGTAAGTATTTCCCTCAGTTATGAAACCAACGTTATCGAATCAGTAGGAGGACCACGCAACGCTATGTAAACGGTACTTGCGCACAAAGAACAAATACTTGCAAACTGACATGTAAAAGTGGTTGTCAATCCCTTTCGGGTAACGGTGCCATAAATTGACGTGTTGATGAGATAAAATTGTGATAGATTGATAAGTGCAAGTAAAGGCAAATAAATCTCAGTGAGGTATTTTTGGGTTTTGATAATATAGATCGGAAAATAAAACCAAATAAAAATAGATCTCAAAAGCAAAATAGTAGATCAGAAAGCAAATATGAGAAAATAGACCTGGGGGACGTAGATTTCACTAGTGGCTTCTCTCAAGAAATAGCATACAGTGGGTAAATAAATTACTGTTGGGCAATTGATAGAGAATCAAATAGTTAAGACGATATCCAGGCAATGATCATTATATAGGGATCACGTCCAAGATTAATAGACCAACTCCTGCCTTCATCTACTACTATTACTCCACACATCGACCGCTATCCAGCATGCATCTAGTGTATAAGTTCAGGGAGAAAAAGAGTAATGCAATAAGAACAATGACATGATGTAGACGAGATCGATTCATGTAGGAATAGCCCTCATCTTGTTATCCTTAATAGCAACGATACATGCGTGTCTTGCTGCCCCTTCTGTCATTGAGAAAGAACACCGCAAGATCGTACCCATCACAAAGCACCTCTTCCCATGGAAAGAAAAATCTATCTAGTTGGCTACTACCTCTTGAGCTTGCGTTGGATTTCCCCGAAGAGGAGAGGATGATGCAGCAAAGTAGCGTAAGTATTTCCCTCAGTTTTGAGAACCAAGGTATCAATCCAGTAGGAGGCCACATGCAAGTCCCTCATACATACACAAAACAATAGCTCAACGCAACCAACGCGATTAGGGGTTGTCAATCCCTTCACGTTCACTTACGAGAGTGAGATCTGATAGAGATGATAGATAATATTTTTGTTATTTTTGACATAGAGATGCAAAGCAAAAAGTAAAAAGCAAAGAAAGATTAAAGTGATGGAGATTGATATGATGAGAATAGACCCGGGGGCCATAGGTTTCACTAGTGGCTTCTCTCAAGAGCATAAATATTCTATGGTGGGTGAACAAATTACTGTTGAGCAATTGACAGAATTGAGCATAGTTATGAGAATATCTAGGTATGATCATCTATATAAGCATCACGTCCGAGACAAGTAGACCAACTCCTGCCTGCATCTACTACTATTACTCCACTCATCGACCGCTATCCAGCATGCATCTAGAGTATTAAGTTAAAAACAGAGTGACGCTTTAAGCAAGATGACATGATGTAGAGAGATAAATTCATGCAATATGAAATAAACCCCATCTTGTTATCCTCGATGGCAACGATGCAATACATGTCTTGCTGCCCCTTCTGTCACTGGGAAAGGACACCGCAAGATCGAACCCAAAGCTAAGCACTTCTCCCATGGCAAGAAAAACCAATCTAGTAGGCCAAACTAAATTGATAATTCGAAGAGACTTGCAAAGATAACCAATCATACATAAAAGAATTCAGAGAAGATTCAAATATTATTCATAGATGGACTTGATCATAAACCCACAATTCATCGGTCTCAACAAACACACTGCAAAAAGAAGATTACATCGAATAGATCTCCACAAGAGAGGGGGAGAACATTGTATTGAGATCTAAAAAGAGAGAAGAAGCCATCTAGCTACTAACTATGGACCCGAAGGTCTAAGGTAAACTACTCACACTTCATCGGAGGGGTTATGATGATGTAGAATCCCTCCGTGATGACGGTCCTCTCCGGCGGAGCTCCGGAATAGGCCCCAAGATGGGATCTCATGGATACAGAAAGTTGCGGCGGTGGAATTAGGTTTTTGGCTCCGTATTTGATCGTTTGGGGGTACGTATGTATACATGGGAGGAAGGAGTACGTCGGTGGAGCTCCGAGGGGCCCATGAGGTAGGGGGCGCGCCCTAGGGGGGCGCACCCCCCACCCTCGTGACCGCCTCTGGACTTCCTTGGAGTAGGGTCCAAGTCTCCTGGATCACGTTCGGTGAGAAAATCACGTTCCTGAAGGTTTCATTCCGTTTGGACTCCCTTTGATATTCCGTTTCTTCGAAACACTGAAATAGGCAAAAAAACAGCAATTCTGGGCTGGGCCTCCGGTTAATATGTTAGTCCCAAAAATAATATAAAAGTGGAAAATAAAGCCCAATATAGTCCAAAACAGTAGATAATATAGCATCGAGCAATCAAAAATTCTAGATACGTTGGAGACGTATCCTTGGCCTAACTAAACCAAAGATTTGAAGAAGAAATATGTGACACCCCCGATTCAATCATACACTAATCATACACGCAAATGTGTATGATGAAGATCAGGGACTCACGAGAAGATATCACAACACAACTCTAGACACAAATTAAAATAATACAAGCTTTATATTATATGCCAGGGGCCTCGAGGGCTCGAATGCATAAGCTCGAATACACAAGAGTCAGCGGAAGCGACAATATCTGAGTACATACATAAGTTCGACAAGTTTGTCTTAAGAAGGCTATCACAAAAGTAACAACAATCGAAAACGCAAGGCCTCCTGCCTGGGAGCCTCCTAACTACTCCAGCTCATCAGCTGCTGTCACGTAGTAGTAGGCACCATCGGAGTAGTAGTAGTCATCAGTGGTGTCGTCTGGCTCCTGGGATCCATCATCTGGTCGCAACAATCGGGTATGGGGAAAAAGAGGTAGCAAAGCAACCGTGAGTACTCATCCAACGTACTCGCAAGACTTACATCAGATCTAAACTAAATATGTAGCTATATCAAAGGAATGGGTTGTATCTGTGGACTAAACTGCAGAATGCCAGAAGAGAAGGGGAAAGCCTAGCCTATCGAAGACTAGCATCTTCAAGCAGCTCCAAGCATATTGCAGCATTAGAATAGATAAGAGTGGCATATTATAATATTAGTAAGTATGTTGTAACATTGCCCAGAGATCACTTCCTCGACTCCCTGTGAGGAAACAATCCCGGAGCCATCATATCCATTACATGCCTCAGCATCAAGTCTCCAGTTCTAGTTTTATCGATCGGGATACAACCTCGAGCGTCCGTTACCGTGGACCCGGCTATTTGAATAGATAGAATTCTTCCCTGCAGGGGCACACCAACTTACCCAGCACGCTCGATCAACTCCAGCCGGACACACCATCAGGTCATGACCGGCCTCGGTCAATCAACACACCGCTGCCCTACCTAGGCTCAACAAAGAGGTCAGCATGCCGGTCTAAATCCTAAGCACGCAGGGGTCTTGGGCCCATCGCCCTTTGCACTCCTGCATGTTGCATGCGCGGCCAGTGAGCAGACCTAGCTACCTCCTTTAACAAGGCAGGTGCTTACGCAGTTCAACCCGGCGCGTGCCGCTTAGTCGTTGACGTCTGGAAAGCTTCGGCTGATGCATACGACGTAGGGTGCCCATACTTATTCCCGCGTGGTGGTTAGTGCGAAAAGGCCATAGGCCTACTTAGATCAAATATTCAAACTGTTAGTGTCTTGATAGTGCGGTAACGATCAATGATCCACGATATGTGGTCCCGTAACCCCGTCTCACAGACTTGCAGCAAGGGCTAAGAATGCCCGGCGGTGCCACGTGGAAAAGTTGCGGGTATCCTCCAGATCAACCCGACTTCACATCACTCGCGGGTACCCCTCGGGGCCGACCCGATGTCATCATGGCTTTGTGGTAAGTCAAAGTAACCGTGTGTCTGAAACAGCAAGGGGGAAACCTGAGGAATCACCCTCGATGGATTCCCACTCGATGTAACCATCAAGGTGGACCTGGAGGAATCACCCTCATTGGTCCACACTTGAGGGGTTGCACGACAAAGTCATTATTGGGAGCGGTCAAGGAGGAATCACCCTTGATTACCATGACCCAATAGCTACACTACAGGGTTAACATCAGAAGTGCTGGCGAGGTATCACCCTCGACACTCGATAGTAACTCTGCAGAGTCGTACAACTAAGGGGGTGATGTGCAGTGTCGGGGCCTGGACGTCGATCATGTTGATCGAGTCATCGAACATAAAGCAGGGGAAACTGGGACAAGGTGGGGGTCACTGATGGATCTCTAACCAACCTATACTAAGCAGTTTAGAATAAGCAGGTAATGTATGAAAGCAGGTAACAAAAACAGGCTATGCATCCGAATAGGATCATACAAAAAGCAGTAGCAGTTCTAATGCAAGCATGAGAGGGAAAGAAATGGGAGATATCGGAATGCTCAAGCGGGGTTTGCTTCCCTGGAAGCTCTGCTGAAAAGGAAGAAGTGTCGTTGCCAACGTAGTCGATCACCGGGGCATCATCGGCCTTGGGGTCCAACATATCTATAATTTATGAAGTATTCAAGCTATTATTTTATCATTCTTGGACATTTTACAATCATTTTATAGCAACTTTATATCATTTTTTGGGACTAACCTATTGAACCAGTGCCAGTTGCTGTTTTTAGCTTGTTTTTTACATCACAGGAAATCAATACCAAACGGAGTCCTCACAGAGATTTTTTATGGACCAGAAGACACCCAATGGGCCAAGGCAGCACCTGAAGGGTGCCCTGAGGGGGGCACAACCCACCAGGGAGCGCCAGCCCCCCTGGCGTGCCCAGGTGGGTTGTGCCCACCTCTGTGGCCTCCCACACCCCCTCTTTCCACTATAAATTCCCAAATATTCCGAAACCCATCTGGTTTAACCTAGATCAGAAGTTCTGACGCCGCAGGGCTCCTTAGCCACCGAAAACCAATCTAGACCTGTTCCGGCACCCTGCCGGAGGGGGGAATTAATCATCTCTGGTGGCCATCTTCATCATCCCGGCAGCCACCACTATGAGGAGGGAGTAGTCCACCCCCGGGGCTGAGGGTTTGAACCAGTAGCTATGTCTTTAATCTCTCTCTCTCTCTCTCTCTCTCGTGATCTCTATCATGGGCTTTGTTAATATAGTCGGATCATATGATGTTTTCCCCTCTGTATTCTTGTTGTGATGAACTGAATCTTTACCCTTTGAAGTTTTTTCATGTCGGATTGAATGTTCAGATTTCGAAACACATGATGTATGTCTTGTGGTATGAATACTTGAGGTGAGAAATGGGGTACCATATTGATTAACTTGATATATGTTATGGCACTCAACTAGCGGATTCCCGCGGTGATATTGGGGTAATCTATGCATAGGGGTTGATGCATGTTTTTATTATCTTTCTCCGATAGAAACTTTGGGGTCTCTTTGTAGTTCTTTGTGTGGATTGAGTATTATGAATATGATTATGCTTTGGTGTTATTCTAGTACGAACTCTAGGACACTGTTCAAGATATCTTCCGATATTCTGATAAATCGGCCGATTTATTGCTTACCGGTGTCTGACCGGTAAGATAAACTGGCCGATAAATCGGTCGATATGGCGATAAATCGGCCGATATGTTGATAAACTGGCCGATTTACCCCTTCTCATGGGTCGGCCGATAAGTTCCCGATAAGCGTTATCCCCAACATTGCTCTAGGATAGACCGAACGGAAAAAATAGCTTTGCGTTATTTTAGTACGAACTCTTGAATAGATCGAGCGGAAAGAATAGCTTTGAGGTGGTCTTGTACCCTACAAACAATTTCTATCTTTTGTTCTCCGCTAATAGGAACTCGGGAGTGATTCTTTGTTGCACTTTGAGGGATAATCATATGATCCAACTATGTTAGCATTGTTGATAGGTTGCACTAGTGAAAGTACAGACCCTATGCCTCATTTTCAAGCATTGCAATACCGTTTTTGTGCCCATTTACTATTTGCTACCTTGCTGTTTTTATTTATTCAGATGATAAAAATATATTTCTACCATCCATATTACACTTTTATCACCATCTCTTCGCCGAACTAGTGCACCTATACAATTTGCCATTGTATTGGGCATGTTGGGGACACATGAGATTTCTTGTATTTTGTTGCGGGGTCATTTGAGAGAGACCATCTTCATCCTACACCTCTCAAGGATTGATAAACCTTAGGTCATCCACTTGAAGGAAAATTGCTACTGTCCTACAGAACTCTGCGCTTGGAGGCCCAACACGAGTCTACAAGAAAAAAAGTTGCGTAGTAGACATCAAGGGGTCCGAGGCGTCGGGGCGGTGGAGGCCTTGTCCTGTCGCGGGGTCATCCCCGGTGAGGTGGATCGGCAGCGACCAGCCTCCTGTAGCGACGTGCACCGGGGGAACAGTGGGGAGACGACCGGGGCGGGGAGCTGGGCCTGGCCGTCTGGGCCTGTCTCGGTGGCCTTAGGCCCACGGGCAGGGGGTATTTCCTTTTCCTTTTTTGTTTTTCTTTTTCCAGCATCTTTTGCATTTTCTTTTTAGCCATTAATGACTCTGCAAAATTATGCCACTGGCCAAAACAATTTCAAAGAATTAATGTGCACTGCTAAAAAAAGATTGTGAGACTTTTGAAATAGTTTGCTAATTTTATTAATTAAAATGGCATTTAATTTATTTCTTAGGTCACTGTTTTAAGCAGCTTAGACCACCTAAACATTTTGCAAAAATGTTGGTTCACCACCAGTATTAGTTATGGATTATTTGGCACATGATGAACATTTTAGTTTTCATGTTTCAGAAATTTTGAATGTCACGCGGAATTTGAATTTGAGTTCAATTGGAATTTGAAAGAGATAAGAAACAATGATGAACAAACACTTGTTTAGCAAAAGGATTAACTTAACCCTAGGGATTACTGTAGCATCATTACACCAGGGTGTTACAAAATACAAGGCCATAAGTAATCATGCAAATAAGAGATCAAAAAGACTCAAATAGATTTCATGGATATAGATCTGATCATAAACTCATAGTTCATCGGAACCAAACAAACACACCGCAAAAAGAGTTACATCAAATAGATCTCCAAGAGCCCATTGTATTGAGAATCTAATAGACAGAAGAAGCCATCTAGCTACTGCCTACAGACCCGTAGGTTTATGGTGAACTACTCGCACATCATCGAAGAGGCACCAATATGGATGATGAACCCCTCCATGATGGTGTGTAGATTGGATCTCGTGGTTCTAGAACTTGTGGCGGCTGGACCAAAATTTCTGGATCTTGGGTATTTAATATTTATAGAGTGAAGAGGCGGTGCGGGAGGCCACAAAGGTGGGCACAACCACCCAGGGCGTGCCAAGGCTCCTAGGCGCGCCCTGGTGGGTTGTGCTCCCTTCGAAGCACCCCCAGGTGCTTCTTTCGCCCATCTTGTGTCTTTTGGCCCACGAAAATTCTCCAAAAAGTTTTGCCGCGTTTGGACTCCGTTTGGTATTGATTTTCTGCGAAGTAAAAAACAAGAAAAAAATAGCAACTGGCACTGGGCACTATGTCAATAGGTTAGTCCCAAAAAATGATATAAAGTTGCTATAAAATGACTGTAAAACATACAAGAATAATAATATAACAGCATGGAACAATAAAGAATATATATACATTGGAAACGTATCACCTTGCCTGAGCAGAAATGTAGTACACGCCTACTCACAATGGTAGACAAAACTTTGGATACCACGCAATGGGATTGGAGGCCGGGCCACAGAAAAGTTGCACCACTATTTTGTGGGTTGCTGTCACATCCCTAGTCTAGTATGACCTAGACTAGCTAGTCATTTGTGCATCATGTTTAAATCTCATTTAAATTTGAAATGAGGATTGGTGGAACCCTCAGAATCATTTTGAAAATGACCCAAATAAAAATTTCTCCAAAAGGGTCCAAGAAAATGCTCATGTTGCTCTCTGAAAATATTGGACAGAGATAAAAATCAAACCAATATTTTTAGGAGCTCATGGATATTTAATTTTGGCCATTTGGATTAATCCGATAATTATTTGCTTTGGATATATATTGTTATATATATGAAATATGGTCCAAAAATTATGCCATTTATAGAGGAGCTCTGGAATAATATAGTTAGCCCCTGCAAAAATTGGCATAAGTAAATAAATTGATTTAGTATTATTATTAAATCAAAACAAATGTCAGAAAATTAGAAAACAAAAAAATAAAAGAGGGAGACTTACCTGGGCTTCTTACCTGGCGCCTCTGGCTCAGCAAGCCAGCCCAGCCCACCACCGCCGTCGTCCTCCTGGCGCCAGTCGGCCAGGCGTGTGGCCGACGCGCGCACACGGGCGGAGCGCCACGCCACCAGCTCGCCTGCCTGCCTACCCTGCCAGCGCGACGCCGCGACGCTTCTTCTCGGTGCTGCCCCGATCCCCTGGCCTCACCCCCCTCTCTCCTGTGCTTTTCCCCTTCTCCCTCTCTCTCACCCGAAGCACCACCGCCGCCGCAGCTCACCACCGACGCGCTCCCCGCCGTCCCCTCGCCCCTCCGTAGAGTCCACGAGCTCCGCCACGACCCCCTCCACCTCCTCGTCGAGCCACGCACCTCCGGACGGCCTCCATCGTCGCCACCCTCGTCGTCTTCATCGCCGGCTGCCCGAGATCGCTGACGACGCTCCGGCCGCACCAGTGCTTCCCCGAGCCCACTGACGCCTTCGCTGGATCCACCGTGAGCATCGCCACCATTCCCCTCTCTTCTCCCCCCTCGTCTCCGCGCCGTAGCTCCGTTCCCCACCATGGACGAAGCCATCGCCGCCGCAGCTCCTCGCCGTCGTGGCCACAGCCGCTGCAGGCCGCAGCCGAGCTCGCCGTTGCACTCAGTGCACTCTGGCGAGTCGCGCGGACCCGCTCGCAGCCTCCCTAGTGCCCTGCAGCGCCTAACCCGCATAGACCGAACTCCGGCAGCCGCAGCCGAGCTCGCCGCCGTCGACTCCGGCCATCCCAGGCCCAGCCACGGCCACCGGCCGACGCGCCATCGAGCTGGCTTTCCAACGCACCTAGCCGCGCGCCATTTGGAGCACCACAGAGGAAACCCGGGGCACAAGTACGCTGCGTACCTCGCCGGCGACTAACCGCCGGCGGGTTTGACTTGTTCGACCTGGGGTTTGACCCCCCCAGGGTCACTGACGCGTGGGCCCCGTCGGCCAGGTGATTAGCTTAGATTAAAATAATTCAACCGTAGCTCAGATTAAAATAATTTATATATGAAAAATTATCAGAAAAATGCAATCTTTCCATCTGTACTAGTTTCATGCATGACAAACCAACTTATACATGCTGAATATGAGAAAACACATTATGGCATATATAGGAGCTTAATTTGGAGATGCATTTGAACCTTTGGTTCAAATGGACATCAAACCAAATGATTTCTAGTTGCATTAGCTCAAACAACATCACATCTTCATGCCATGTTCATGCATCATATTGTTGCATATGTTTGTGTATTGATTGCCGGCACCGTTCCTTCTCGATAGGTCTTGCTCCGGAGACCGTTCCAGAGTACCTGTCTGTGAAGTAGTGCCTCCTCTGTTGATTTACCAGGCAAGCAAACCCCCTTGTTCATTTTGATAAAACCCTACTCTCTCGCTCCTGCTCTCAGTTATTGCATTAGGACAACAACGATTCATCTGCTACTTTGTGCTGCGGTAGTTGAACCCATTCCTCTGCATGACCTGTCATTGCCACAGTAAATAGTTGAAACCCACTAGCATGTGTAGGAGTTGATTGAGCCATGTTGTGTTCCTACCATGCTATGCCTGCTATTGCTTAGAGTTGTGTCAGGTCTGGTTCATTGGGAATGAATTGGAGTGTTACGATATGTTCTGGTGCCGAGAGTTAAGTGTGTGAACACGATTTGGTAAAGGTAGCGGTGAGAGGCCATGTAGGAGTACATGGTGGGTTGTCTCACTGGAACCGCCCTTAAGCACTGAGTTCTATGTATGTTGTCCAATGACTCGATACTACCACACATTGGGCTCCGGGCGCTCCAAGCCCTCTCGACTTATTAACCAACTTGATCTCTGTCCAGGAGTCGCAACTAGTTTCTGGTGTTTGTAGGTAGTGTTAGTAGTCTACCAAGTGGCACCCGGCCAGGTGGGCTTGGGACAGACTAGGCACAAGTGGCACGGTGTACCAAGCGTAGATCCATCCGGCGAGGTGGGCTTGGGAACCCTGCACACATCGTTTGGGGCCGTGAGTGAAACCCCGGCCGGATCTCCTTGCGGATGGAACCCGAATAGGCGATAAACCTGGATTAGAGTCTTGTGTGGTTAGTCAGGTCGTGGCCGACACCCTCGCCAGGCTTCCGCTTGAAGGTTGCCGAGATACATGACGTGTACATGGCGGTAAGTGGCGAGAGCGTGTGTGAAGAAGTACACCCCTGCAGGGTTAACATGATCTATTCGAATAGCCGGGTCCGCGGTTATGGACTTCTTGGATGCTTACATGGTACATAGACAACTTGAAGTGGATACTCTAAAATGCTCAAGACAAGTGTGAGTGCTATGGATGGCCTTCTCGTAGGGAGACGGGAATGAATCCATAGTAGTGTATTGTGTGGTGATTAGTGGACTCGTGTACGTTGTCTCACCTCCGGAGTTTCTGGTAGTCGTAGAACAGGATAGCCACAGAGTCAAAGCTGGCTTGCTGCAACTAAACCCCACATTACCTCTTGATACAAATGCATGTATGATAGGATCTGATGTAAGTCTTGCTGAGTACCTTTGTACTCATGTTGCTTTATTTATGTTTTTGCAGCGGAGACTTCGGTCTTACTAGTGTTCTCATGGACTTCGACTAGTAGCTAGTACCTCAGCTACGATCTTGATCGGATGTTGTAGATAGTCAGGCTCTTCAGCCTTTTTCATTTATAGATGTCTGTACTCAGACATGTAATGCTTCCGTTTGTTGCTTGATTGCTCTGACTGTTGGGTCATGTGACCCCTGTTTGTAATAATGCTGTGATGGCTCTTTTGAGCCTTTATCTATATGATTGTTGAGTTATGCTGTGATGCCATGTTGTACAGCACATACTTGCATGTTATGCGTACGTGTAATGTGTATTGCTATGTGTGGGATCTGACTATCTAGTTGTTTATTCTTAGTAGCCTCTCTTACCGGGAAATGTCTCCTAGTGCTTCCACTGAGCCCTGGTAGCTTGCTACTGCTCCGGAACACTTAGGCAGGCCGGCATGTGTCCTTCTTCGATCCCGTGTCTGTCCCTTCGGGGAAATGTCACGCGATGAATACCGGAGTCCTGTTAGCCTGCTACAGCCCGGTTCACCGGAGTCCTGTTAGCCCAGTGCTACAGCCTGGATTCACTCGCTGATGACCGACACGTTCGATGCTGGGTCATGGATGCCTGTCCCTGTAAGTTAGTGCCACTTTGGGTTTACAACTAGCCATGTCAGCCCGGGCTCTTTATCATATGGATGCTAGCGACACCATCATATACGTGTGCCAAAAGGCGCAAACGGTCCCGGGCAAAGGTAAGGCGACACCCGTGGGGATACCGTGCGTGAGGCCGCAAAGTGATATGAGGTGTTACATGCTGGATCGATGTGGCATTGAGTCGGGGTCCTGACAGCGTTGGTATCAGAGCCTGACTGCCTGTAGGATTACCAAGCCAAACCGGTCGAAGTTGAGTCTAGAAATTCTTTAGTTATGTAAGGGAATTGATTGTGGGTTCGAACGTAAGGCTCTTTTTACTCCTTTACCTCATGGCCTTCTGATCTGAGTCGTCCTATCCTTCCTACGGGGTTAAGGAACTAGGCTTTCTCTTCCGTCTATCAGGATCACGTGTTACTACTCCGTAGTCCCATAGGATTGGTTGATCAGAGTCATACCCTAGTTTTGAGTATTTCCGGTGTAGTCTGTTTAGTATGATCTCAGAACCTTGAGTAATGTTGATGAGTATGTTACCACCCCAATTTTAGTAGGATGTCTCATTCTGAGCATTTTACTGCCGTTATGCTGCCAAAATTTCCCTAGGAGTTCGAGAGATACAAATTCCTTGTCCTACATTCTACAGTCCATAGTTGATGCTGATTCCGTCCTTGGTTCGTTTCTCAGGATGTCATCAGCTAAGCGAAGTTCCGTTGCTCGTAGCCAGAACCACGGAGATGGTAGGGATGAGGATCCTCCCGATCAGCCTTCGTTGACAGAGTTCATGCTAGAGATGGAGAGGAACAAGCGTGAGTCTAACCGCTTGTTGGCACGTATCGAGGAGAACACCGCACATCAGTTCAAAGGATCTGTGACCATTCATGACTTTATCCGCTTGCACCCACCCACCTTTCATCATTCCATTGAGCCACTCGATGCAGATGACTGGCTCCGTAGCATCACCCATAAGCTGCGTTCCGCGAACGTAGCTGAAGATGACAAGGTCACTTATGCCACATATCACCTGGAAGGTCCTGCTAGTCTTTGGTGGCAGAACTATGAGGCTATGCTTCCAGCTGGCCAGACTTCCACCTGGAGGGATTTCGTTGAGGCTTTTCGCGAGCATCACATTCCTGAAGCCCTCATTGATCGCAAGAGAGAAGAGTTCTGTAGTTTCACCCAGGGTAAGATGGCTGTTGATGCCTATAGTAGAGAGTTTGAGAACCTCGCCCGTTATGCCACAGAAGAGGTGTCCACGGACGCCAAGAAGCAGGCTAGGTTCCGGAAGGGTCTCAACCCCAAGTTGCGTCGTGATCTCCACCTGCATCATTGTGATACATTCCAAGCCCTTGTGAACAAGGCCATTAATGCAGAGACAGCTCAACTCACTTACGAGGAGTCTCGTAAGCACACTCGTGCTTTGGGATCTTCCTCCGGTTCTAGCTCTCAGAAGCGCCGGATTTGGGTTCCAAACTCCGCTCTTCCATCCAAATATGTACCGAGGCCATCTTATGTGGCACCTCATCAGTTCAGCAGTATGCTCCACCCAGGCCTATTGGTGGACCGCCTTCTAATGCAGGTCCACATCCTACCTCCAAGATTTGTTACAAGTGCGGAGAGCCAGGCCACATTGCCCGTATTTGCACTCAGACCAGAGTTGCTCCACCCCAGCCCGAGAAGTCTATTGGCCATGGTAAGCCATCACGCAAGATGATCAGTGCCAAGTCAGCTCCCACTGAACATGGACGTGTGCATCACGTCTCAGCTAAAGCCGCTCATGATGATCCAGATGTCGTTCTTGGTACACTCCTTGTCAACTGTCATCCGGCATCGGTTTTGTTCGATACTGGAGCGTCTCATTCCTTCATTTCTGAAAGCTATGCCCGCTTGCACGACATGTCATTTTGTGATATGCCCTCCCCATTACTTATTCAAACTCCTGGATCCAAATGGCAAACTTCTAGGATAAGTTATGGCAATGAAATCCTTGTGGACAGACTTGTATTCCTTGCTTCCTTGATATCTCTCAAGTCTTCGGATATTAACATCATCTTGGGTATGGACTGGATGACAGCTCATCATGCCAAGATTGATTGTTTCACCAGGTCTGTTCAGCTCACACACCCATCTGGCAAGATAGTCATTGTCTCCACTAGAGTTGCAAAGCGTCAGCTCTATTCCCTTAATGCCAGCCCTCTTCCAGACCTTGAAGATATCCCGGTAGTCCGTGACTTTCCGGATGTCTTTCCAGAGGAACTGCCAGGTGTTCCGCCTGACAGAGATGTAGAGTTTGTCATAGATCTTATCCCAGGAACTGCTCCAATCTCTAGGAGACCCTACAAGATGGCACCCTTAGAACTAGCCGAGCTTAAGAAACAACTTGATGAGTCCTTGCAAAAGGGTTTCATCCGTCCTAGTTCTTCTCCTTGGGCTTGCCCCGTCCTCTTCGTCAAGAAGAAGGATGGTACGGACCGGATGGTTGTAGATTATCGTCCCGTTAATTTGGTCACGATAAAGAACAAGTATCCGCTCCCCAGGATCAACGACCTGTATGATCAGCTCGCTGGATCCTCAGTCTTCTCCAAGATGGATTTGAGGTTAGGATACCACCAAATTAAGATCAGAAACGGGGACATTCCCAAGACAGCTTTTGTCACTCGTTATGGCCAGTACGAGTACACCGTCATGTCCTTTGGCCTAACCAACGCCCCAGCCACATTCTCCCGCTTGATGAACTCGATCTTCATGGAGTACTTAGATAAGTTCGTCGTGGTTTACCTCGATGATATTCTTATCTACTCGAAGAACGAGGAAGAGCATGCCGAACATCTTAGACTTGTGTTAGAAAAACTCAGAGAGCACCGCCTTTATGCCAAGTTCTCCAAGTGTGAATTTTGGTTGCCAGAAGTGACCTACCTAGGCCACGTAATCTCTGGTAAGGGCATTGCTGTCAATCCCGAGAGAGTTCAGGCTGTTCTCGATTGGACTCCACCTGAGACCGTTAAACAAGTTAGGAGTTTCCTTGGTCTAGCCAGCTATTGTCGCCGCTTTGTTGAAAACTTCTCCAAAGTAGCCAAACCCCTCACGGAACTTCTCAAGAAAGATAAAAAGTTTGAGTGGTCCCCACAGTGTGAACACAGTTTTCAGGAACTGAAAAGGCGCCTGACTTCTGCTCCCATACTTGTGCCACCGGATTTCGCTAAAGACTTTATTATCTACTGCGATGCCTCACGACAGGGACTAGGTTGCATTCTTATGCAGGATCGTCATGTGATTGCCTATGCATCTCGACAGTTGCATCCACATGAGGATAATTATCCTACACATGATCTAGAGCTTGCAGCCGTAGTCTATGCACTCAAGACCTGGCGACATTACCTTCTTGGTAAACGTTGGGAGATCTACACCGATCACCAGAGTCTCAAGTATATCTTCACCCAACCAGACCTAAACCTTAGGCAAAGACGTTGGTTGGAGTTGATCACAGATTATGATTTAGGGATTACCTACACCCCAGGCAAAGCCAATGTCATGGCTGATGCTCTTAGCCGTAAATCCTATTGCAACAATCTCATGTTGCAGCAAGGCCAACCACTTCTCCATGAGGAATTTTGTAAGCTTAATCTTCACATTGCTCCTCACGGATTCCTTTCTACCCTGGTGGCGAAACCTGATCTTAAGGATCAGATTATCGCAGCTCAAAAGCAAGACACAGGAATTTCCCGGATCAAGAGAAACATTAAGAAGGGAGTTGGTGGATGTTTCACTATGGATGATCGTGGTGTTGTTTTCTTTGAGAATCGCTTGGTGGTTCCCAAGAATCAACATCTTCGACAACTGATTCTTAAGGAGGCGCATGAATCTCCTCTCACGATTCATCCCGGTAGTACTAAGATGTATCAGGACCTATGCCAGAGGTTCTGGTGGACTAGGATGAAGAGAGAAATCGCTGAGTTCATTGCTAAATGTGACGTTTGTCGTCGCGTTAAGGCAGAGCATCAAAGACCTGCTGGCACCCTTCAGCCTTTAGCTATTCCTGAATGGAAATGGGATAAAGTTGGTATGGACTTCATCACCGGCTTTCCCAGGACCAAGAAAGGGAATAACGCTATCTTCGTAGTCGTTGATCGTCTTTCCAAAGTGGCTCACTTCCTACCTGTTCGAGAGAGTATCACTGCTAGTCAGCTTGCTGACTTATATATTTCTCGAATAGTGTCACTTCATGGTGTTCCACTAGAGATCAATTCAGACCGTGGCAGTCTTTTCACTTCTCATTTCTGGGAGAGTTTCCAAACTGCCATGGGAACCCATCTTTCCTTCAGTACCGCTTTCCACCCTCAGTCGAGTGGTCAGGTGGAACGGGTCAATCAAATTCTCGAAGACATGCTTAGAGCTTGCGTTATCTCATTCGGTATGGATTGGGAGAAATGTCTTCCTTTTGCCGAGTTTGCTTATAACAATAGCTATCAATCCAGCCTCAAGAAAGCTCCTTTTGAGGTTCTCTATGGACGAAGATGTCGAACACCTTTGAACTGGTCAGAAACCGGTGAAAGACAATTCTTTGGACCGGACATGATCCAGGAGGCAGAAGAGCAAGTTCGCATCATTCGTGAGAATTTGAAAACAGCCCAGTCTCGTCAAAAGAGCCAGTACGATCGTCATCATAAGGATACGACTTATGAAATTGGCGACAAGGCTTACCTTCGGGTTACTCCTTTGAAGGGTACCCATCGTTTCGGTATCAAGGGCAAGTTGGCTCCTCGTTACATTGGTCCCTTTCGCATTCTTGCTAAACGAGGAGAGGTTGCCTACCAATTGGAACTACCCCCACATCTTTCTCGAGTTCATGATGTCTTCCACGTCTCTCAACTCAGGCGTTGCTTCTCGGATCCCATCCGCGGAGTGGTCCACGAAACGCTTGATCTCCAAGATAACCTCACCTACCGAGAGTACCCGGTTCGCATTCTTGATCAAGCAGAGCGTGTCACTCGACGTCAGAACATCAAGTTTCTCAAAGTTCAGTGGTCTCATCATTCCGAGAGAGAAGCTACTTGGGAGCGAGAAGATCGTCTTCGATTGGAGTACCCCGCTTTCTTTCCGTCGACCCCTGAATCTCGGGACGAGATTCTTTCAAGTGGGGGCGAGTTGTCACATCCCTAGTCTGGTATGACCTAGACTAGCTAGTCATTTGTGCATCATGTTTAAATCTCATTTAAATTTGAAATGAGGATTGGTGGAACCCTCAGAATCATTTTGAAAATGACCCAAATAAAAATTTCTCCAAAAGGGTCCAAGAAAATGCTCATGTTGCTCTCTGAAAATATTGGACAGAGATAAAAATCAAACCAATATTTTTAGGAGCTCATGGATATTTAATTTTGGCCATTTGGATTAATCCGATAATTATTTGCTTTGGATATATATTGTTATATATATAAATATGGTCCAAAAATTATGCCATTTATAGAGGAGCTCTGGAATAATATAGTTAGCCCCTGCAAAAATTGGCATAAGTAAATAAATTGATTTAGTATTATTATTAAATCAAAACAAATGTCAGAAAATTAGAAAACAAAAAAATAAAAGAGGGAGACTTACCTGGGCTTCTTACCTGGCGCCTCTGGCCCAGCAAGCCAGCCCAGCCCACCACCGCCGTCGTCCTCCTGGCGCCAGTCGGCCAGGCGTGTGGCCGACGCGCGCGCACGGGCGGAGCGCCACGCCACCAGCTCGCCTGCCTGCCTACCCTGCCAGCGCGACACCGCGACGCTTCTTCTCGGTGCTGCCCCGATCCCCTGGCCTCACCCCCCTCTCTCCCGTGCTTTTCCCCTTCTCCCTCTCTCTCACCCGAAGCACCACCGCCGCCGCAGCTCACCACCGACGCGCTCCCCGCCGTCCCCTCGCCCCTCCGTAGAGTCCACGAGCTCCGCCACGACCCCCTCCACCTCCTCGTCGAGCCATGCACCTCCGGACGGCCTCCATCGTCGCCACCCTCGTCGTCTTCATCGCCGGCTGCCCGAGATCGCTGATGACGCTCCGGCCGCACCAGTGCTTCCCTGAGCCCACCGACGCCTTCGCTGGATCCACCGTGAGCATCGCCACCGTTCCCCTCTCTTCTCCCCCTCGTCTCCGCGCCGTAGCTCCGTTCCCCACCATGGACGAAGCCATCGCCACCGCAGCTCCTCGCCGTCGTGGCCACAGCCGCTGCAGGCCGCAGCCGAGCTCGCCGTTGCACTCAGTGCACTCTGGCGAGTCGCGCGGACCCGCTCGCAGCCTCCCTAGTGCCCTGCAGCGCCTAACCCGCATAGACCGAACTCCGGCAGCCGCAGCCGAGCTCGCCGCCGTCGACTCCGGCCATCCCAGGCCCAGCCACGGCCACCGGCCGACGCGCCATCGAGCTGGCTTTCCAACGCACCTAGCCGCGCGCCATTTGGAGCACCACAGAGGAAACCCGGGGCACAAGTACGCCGCGGACCTCGCCGGCGACTAACCGCCGGCGGGTTTGACTTGTTCGACCTGGGGTTTGACCCCCCAGGGTCACTGACGCGTGGGCCCCGTCGGCCAGGTGATTAGCTTAGTGCTAATCACCGTTAACTAACCCCCCCTGACACTGACAGTGGGCCCCAGCGCCACTAACCTTTTTAATTAAGTTAATCTAACCCTGTTTAACCCCCTGACACTGACGTGTGGACCCCACACGTCAGGTTTGACCCTAGCCAGCCGCAGTTGACCTGCTGACGTCATGCTTACTCAATGCTGACGCAATATATGATTTCTGGATTTAAATTAAATCAGGAAATTCCAGAAATTGATTTAAACTTCAAAAATTCATAACAATTCAACCGTAGCTCAGATTAAAATAATTTATATATGAAAAATTATCAGAAAAATGCAATCTTTCCATCTGTACTAGTTTCATGCATGACAAACCAACTTATACATGCTGAATATGAGAAAACACATTATGGCATATATAGGAGCTTAATTTGGAGATGCATTTGAACCTTTGGTTCAAATGGACTTCAAACCAAATGATTCTAGTTGCATTAGCTCAAACAACATCACATCTTCATGCCATGTTCATGCATCATATTGTTGCATATGTTTGTGTATTGATTGCCGGCACCGTTCCTTCTCGATAGGTCCTGCTCCGGAGACCGTTCCAGAGTACCTGTCTGTGAAGCAGTGCCTCCTCTGTTGATTTACCAGGCAAGCAAACCCCCTTGTTAATTTCGATAAAACCCTACTCTCTCGCTCCTGCTCTCAGTTATTGCATTAGGACAACAACGATTCATCTGCTACTTTGTGCTGCGGTAGTTGAACCCATTCCTCTGCATGACCTGTCATTGCCACAGTAAATAGTTGAAACCCACTAGCATGTGTAGGAGTTGATTGAGCCATGTTGTGTTCCTACCATGCTATGCCTGCTATTGCTTAGAGTTGTGTCAGGTCTGGTTCATTAGGAATGAATTGGAGTGTTACGATATGTTCTGGTGCCGAGAGTTAAGTGTGTGAACACGATTTGGTAAAGGTAGCGGTGAGAGGCCATGTAGGAGTACATGGTGGGTTGTCTCACTGGAACCGCCCTTAAGCACTGAGTTCTATGTATGTTGTCCAATGACTCGATACTACCACACATTGGGCTCCGGGCGCTCCAAGCCCTCTCGACTTATTAACCAACTTGATCTCTGTCCAGGAGTCGCAACTAGTTTCTGGTGTTTGTAGGTAGTGTTAGTAGTCTACCAAGTGGCACCCGGCCAGGTGGGCTTGGGACAGACTAGGCACAAGTGGCACGGTGTACCAAGCGTAGATCCATCCGGCGAGGTGGGCTTGGGAACCCTGCACACATCGTTTGGGGCCGTGAGTGAAACCCCGGCCGGATCTCCTTGCGGATGGAACCCGAATAGGCGATAAACCTGGATTAGAGTCTTGTGTGGTTAGTCAGGTCGTGGCCGACACCCTCGCCAGGCTTCCGCTTGGAGGTTGACGAGATACATGACGTGTACATGGCGGTAAGTGGCGAGAGCGTGTGTGAAGAAGTACACCCCTGCAGGGTTAACATGATCTATTCGAATAGCCGGGTCCGCGGTTATGGACTTCTTGGATGCTTACATGGTACATAGACAACTTGAAGTGGATACTCTAAAATGCTCAAGACAAGTGTGAGTGCTATGGATGGCCTTCTCGTAGGGAGACGGGGATGAATCCATAGTAGTGTATTGTGTGGTGATTAGTGGACTCGTGTACGTTGTCTCACCTCAAGAGTTTCTGGTAGTCGTAGAACAGGATAGCCACAGAGTCAAAGCTGGCTTGCTGCAACTAAACCCCACATTACCTCTTGATACAAATGCATGTATGATAGGATCTGATGTAAGTCTTGCTGAGTACCTTTGTACTCATGTTGCTTTATTTATGTTTTTGCAGCGGAGACTTCGGTCTTACTAGTGTTCTCGTGGACTTCGACTAGTAGCTAGTACCTCAGCTACGATCTTGATCGGACGTTGTAGATAGTCAGGCTTTCAGCTTTTTTCATTTATAGATGTCTGTACTCAGACATGTAATGCTTCCGTTTGTTGCTTGATTGCTCTGACTGTTGGGTCATGTGACCCCTGTTTGTAATAATGCTATGATGGCTCTTCTGAGCCTTTATCTATATGATTGTTGAGTTATGCTGTGATGCCATGTTGTACAGCACATACTTGCATGTTATGCGTACGTGTAATGTGTATTGCTATGTGTGGGATCTGACTATCTAGTTGTTTATTCTTAGTAGCCTCTCTTACCGGGAAATGTCTCCTAGTGCTTCCACTGAGCCCTGGTAGCTTGCTACTGCTCCGGAACACTTAGGCTGGCCGGCATGTGTCCTTCTTCGTTCCTGTGTCTGTCCCTTCGGGGAAATGTCACGCGATGAATACCGGAGTCCTGTTAGCCTGCTACAGCCCGGTTCACCGGAGTCCTGTTAGCCCAGTGCTACAGCCTGGATTCACTCGTTGATGACCGACACGTTCGATGCTGGGTCATGGATGCCTGTCCCTGTAGGTTAGTGCCACTTTGGGTTTACAACTAGCCATGTCAGCCCGGGCTCTTTATCATATGGATGCTAGCGACACCATCATATACGTGTGCCAAAAGGCGCAAACGGTCCCGGGCAAAGGTAAGGCGACACCCGTGGGGATACCGTGCGTGAGGCCGCAAAGTGATATGAGGTGTTACATGCTGGATCGATGTGGCATCGAGTCGGGGTCCTGACAGTTGCTTTGGACAAAGCAAATGGGTCCCAATGAACTTCCAGAAGCGGGTTTGTGGCTTTGGACCGAGCCGGTAGGGGGTTCATGTGCATGCATTTCTTCTGTTTTTTTGCCTTCCCTGACCAGAAACATTACATGCCTACTCACAACGGCTGACAAAACTTTGGATACTGCACAATGGGATCAGAGACTAGGCCACAGAAAAGATGTACCACTGTATTGTGTGTCGCTTTGGACAAAGCAAAAGGCTCACGATGAACTTGCAGAAGCAGGTTTATGGCTTTGGACCGAGCCGGTAGGGGGTCCATGTGCATGCATTTCTTCTATTTTTTTGTCTCCCTGACCAGAAACGTGGTACATGCGTACTCACAACGGCAGACAAAACTTTGGATACCGCACAATGGGATAGGAGTCCGGGCCACATAAAAGTTACACCACTATTTTGTGGGTCGCTTTGGATAGAGCAAAAGGGTCACAATGAACTCCAGAAGCGGGTTTGCGGCTTTGGACCGAGCCGGTAGGGGTCCATCTGCATGCATTTCTTCTGTTTTTCTTTTGCCTTCCCTAACCAGAAAAGTAGTACATGCATACTCCCAACGGCAGGCAAAACTTTGGATAGCGCGCAACAGGATTGGAGGTCAGGCCACAGAAAATTTGCACGACTGTTTTGTGGGTCGCTTTGGACAGTGAAATGGGTAGCGAGGGGATATTTTTGGACTACGTAACTCAGCATTGACCTGAAAGGATGAAAGGACGGAGGGGCTGTTTTCTTTTTTCTAAATAGGAGACAAGATGATCCATGTGCCTGATGTCTACTACACAACCTTCTTCCTGTAGACGTTGTTGGGCCTCCAAGTGCAGAGGTTTATAGGACAGTAGCAAATTTCCCTCAAGTGGATGACCTAAGGTTTATCAATCCGTGGGAGGCGTAGGATGAAGATGGTCTCTCTCAAGCAACCCTGCAACCAAATAACAAAGAGTTTCTTGTGTCCCCAACACACCCAATATAATGGTAAATTGTATAGGTGCACTAGTTCGGCGAAGAGATAGTGATACAAGTGCAATATGGATGGTAGATATAGGTTTTTTTATCTGAAAATATGAAAATAGCAAGGTAGCAAGTGGTAAAAGTGAGCGTAAACAGTATTGCAATGCTAGGAAACAAGGCCTAGGGTTCATACTTTCACTAGTGCAAGTTCTCTCAACAATAATAACATAACTGGATCATATAACTATCCCTCAACATGCAACAGAGAGTCACTCCAAAGTCACTAATAGCGGAGAACAAACGAAGAGATTATGGTAGGGTACAAAACCACCTCAAAGTTATTCTTTCCAATAAATCTGTTGGGCTATTCCTATAAGTGTCTGAAAGTGAAACTATCCCTGGGTGGTTTTGGTAATTCCTAACAACATATAGCTCATTGAGCTAACATTATTCCAAGATGAATATTTCAGAAAAGCTCAATGGATGGCATGGCATGGATGAGGAAAGTGGATCCCTCAAAATTATAAGGACAAAGGATTGGCTCAAGCTTCAAGATCAAGACTCTACATTTTATATTTTAGTGATCCAAGATCACATTGAGTCCATAGGAAAAGCCAATACTATTAAGGAGGGATGAGGTGTTGCTTAAGGAGCCTCTTGCTTTATGTGCTTAGTGATATGCTCCAAAATCCTCAACTACCTTTCCATATCCACATATGACCCAAACCTAAAGTCAAACTCGGCCCCACCGATTCTTTCTATCCGGAGCCACCGAGTTTCACACGTCATAGCCACTGCCACAAACCCTAGCAAATTGGTCTCACCGATAGGGATCTCGGTCTCACCGAGATGGGATCGCAATTTCTCTGTTTCCCTTCGTAATGTTTCGGTCCAACCGAAGTGAGCGATCGGTCGCACCGAGATTGCAATGTAAACTCACTGTTTCCCTTTCGTAACATTTCGGTCCCACCGAAAAGAGCGAATCGGTCCCACCGAGTTTACCTGACCAACTCTCTGGTTAGCTTATTACCAAAATCGGTCCCACCGAGTTTGTGTAATCGGTCACACCGAGATTACGTTATGCCCTAACCCTAACCGTATCGGTCCTACTGAGTTGCATCTCAGTCCCACCGAAAATCCTAATGGTCACTAGGTTTGCTGAATCGGTCCGACCGAGTTTAACGATTTGGTCCCACCGAGTTTGGCAGATTGTGTGTAACGGTTAGATTTTGTGTGGAGGCTATATATACCCCTCCACCCACTCTTCATTCGTTGAGAGAGCCATCAGAATAGATCTTCACTTCCAATACACATTTTCTGAGAGAGAACCACCTACCCTTGTGTTGAGCTCAAGATATTCCATTCCTACCATATGAATCTTGATCTCTAGCCTTCCCCAAGTTGCTTTCCACTCAAATCTTCTTTCCACCAAATCCAAATCCTGTGAGAGAGAGTTGAGTGTTGGGGAGACTATCATTTGAAGCACAAGAGCAAGGAGTTCATCATCAACACACCATTTGTTACTTCTTGGAGAGTGGTGTCTCCTAGATTGGCTAGGTGTCACTTGGGAGCCTCCGACAAGATTGTGGAGTTGAACCAATGAGTTTGTAAGGGCAAGGAGATCGCATACTTCATGAAGATCTACCGCTAGTGAGGCAAGTCCTTCGTGGGCAACGGCCATGATGGAATAGACAAGGTTGCTTCTTCGTGGACCCTTCGTGGGTGGAGCCCTCCGTGGACTCGCGCAACCGTTACCCTCCGTGGGTTGAAGTCTCCATCAACGTGGATGTACGATAGCACCACCTACCGGAACCACGCCAAAAACATTCGTGTCTACAATTGCGTTTGAATCCTCCAAACCATTCTCTTTAAATTCTTGCAAGTTGCATGCTTTACTCTCCGCTGCTCATATACTCTTTGCATGCTTGCTTGAATTGTGTGAAGATTGCTTGACTTGTGCTAACATAGCTAAAATCTGCCAAGAACTAAAATTGGGAAAAGGATAGATTTTTATTTGGTCAAGTAGTCTAAGCACCCCCCCTCTAGACATACTTCCGATCCTACAAGTGGTATCAGAGCTTTGGTCTCCATTTTCTTTGATTTCCATAGCTTTTGGTGGTCATAGCCTTGGTTTCACAACCTAGGAGAGTATGGCGTCTAGCGAGGGAAATTATCACCGCAGAGGTCCTTACTTTGATGGTACTAATTTTGCTAGTTGGAATCATAAAATAAAAATGCATATTCTTGGACATAACCCCGCTATTTGGGCTATTGTGTGTGTTGGTTTGCAAGGTGACTTCTTTGATGGGAAAGAACCAAACCGTGAAGCTACCGCGGAAGAGTTGAAGATGCTGTAATACAACGCTCAAGCTTGTGATATTCTCTTCAACGGATTGTGCCCCGAAGAATTCAACAAAATCAGCCGTCTTGAGAATGCAAAGGGAATTTGGGATACTTTGATTGATATGCACGAAGGTACCGACTCCGTCAAGGAATCCAAATTGGATGTGCTTCAAAGTCAACTTGACAAGTTCAAAATGAAGGATGGTGAAGGTGTCGCTGAAATGTACTCTAGGCTTGCTCTTATCACAAATGAGATTGCCCGCTTAGGGAGTGAAGAGATGACCGATAGATTCATCATCAAGAAGATCCTAAGAGCCTTGGATGGAAAATATGACACCGTGTGCACATTGATCCAAATGATGCCCAATTACAAAGATCTCAAGCCAACCGAAGTCATTGGAAGAATTGTTGCTCATGAGATGTCACTCAAGGATAAAGAGGAACTTCACAACAAATCAAGTGGTGCTTACAAAGCCTCATGTGAAGCCCCCACATCATCAAGTGAGAAGCAAACCTTCAATGAAGAATTGAGCTTAATGGTGAAGAACTTCAACAAGTTCTACAAGAATAGAAGCAAAGATAGAAGCTCCAAGTCAAGGTCCTACAATGACAAAAGATCTTCTAGTCGAGAGCGAAACTGCTACAATTGTGGAAGACCCGGACACTATTCCAATGAGTGTACGGCTCCCTACAAGAGAAGAGAAGACTCTTCCAAAAGAAGAAGCAGAAGAAAGGAATCACCATCTAGACAAAGAAGGAGTAGAGATGATCGTTATGAATGAAGACACTCACGGAGAAGCAAGGATTCGGAAAGAAGAGAAAAGTCATCAAGGAGCTACACAAAACGAAGACATCAAGCTCATGTTGGTGAATGGGTATCCGACTCTGACTCCGACAACCACTCCGAGAGAAGTTATCACTCCGATTCCGAATATACTCAAGATGAAGGTGTTGCTGGTCTAGCACTTGTGTCAACCAACTCCTACGACATATTTGACTCACCAAATGAAGGAGTTGGAACATGCTTCATGGCTAAAGTCCCAAAGGTATCACACCCCGAGTATGTTGATTTCAATAGTGATGAAGATGACTTGTTAGGTGATGATGATTTACTTGTTGACAACTCTAGTGATGAATACTATGATGAAACGTCAATTAATCATGCTAATCAAGATAAAACGAATGACAATGATATGGAGAAGATTGAGGCTCTAACTAAAGAACTAAACACTCTTAAGTTAGCTCATGAAACTATCTTAGAAGATCATCGAGAACTTTTAAGAACACATGAGAAATTACGCTTTGAAAAGCTCAACCTTGAGCAAGAGCATGAGTTCTTAAAAGCAATCAATGATGATCTTCGTAAGAAAAGTTCTTCTTACATTGCCAAGCGTTTACTCTTATCCACTTACATGCCTCAAGTCAAGTCTACTAACAAGAACAAGAAAGATTCTTCCTCTAGTAGTAACAATGATCATGTTAAATCCAATATTGTTGCTTCTAGTAGTTCTCTTGATTCCACTAATGATTCTCTTAGCCAATTTACACTTGAGCAAGAAAATAGCCTATTGAAGGGAATTATAGAGAAAGGAGTGTACAAGAGCCTTGCCGGGAGTAAGCAATTCGAGGAAATTGTACGCAAGCAAGGAAGGCACCGGAAGAATCAAGGTGTTGGTTTTGAACGAAAGTTCAATGCCAATGGAGTTGAGTGGGAAGAAGATCAATACCCCAAGACAAAGTTTGTTCCTCAACAAGAGAAGTATGATCCTACTTCTTTCAAAGGGACACAAGCTCAAGATGATCTTCCACCACAAGACTACAAGCAAAAAGGCAAGGACAAGCTTCAAGAGGAAATTGATGCATTTGAAGAAGCTCCTAAGACCTTAGTCAAGTGGATTCCCAAGACTACTTCAAGTTCCACTTCATCAAGTACGACTACAACTCCAAGGATTCCCATCAAGATGGTGTGGATCCAAAAGAAGAAGAACTAGAGAGTTCTTGAGGGTGACTCCGCCAACATACTTCACTCTTATCATTTTGGCAAGAACAAGTGCAATCAACTTCCACATCTTGCACTAGTTCAAGGAGTCACAAACCCTCTTGTTGGTAAGTCAAGGGACAAGGTAACCTAAAAGCTTTCATAGACATCATCTTGTGTGTGCATCACTCTATGTCTATGGATATCCTTGTTTGTTCCTTGTGGGACTAACCCATGTAGGTATTGAAAGTGCAATTCATTCCAATGGATAGCTCCAACTGAACTACATCAACATTGAGCATCCACATCTTCAACATCTACATGAAGTCATCATCGACAAAACCCAAGGTTAGTTCATCCCTCTTAGGGGGGATATCACATCTAGGGGGAGCTTTACTCTAAGAATTGAGCTAAAGCAACTCTAATGATGTGAACACAACAATGCTTTATGTAAAAGTGGTAACCCCACTTGTGCTTAAATGATGAGTATGACTTATGATCAAATGTTCTCATTTGACTCCTAAGTCAATATACTCATATATAGATGACCTAGTCATTGCCAATTGCTTGATAGATGCTAGAATTGGTTGTGCATGCTTTTCCACATATTTCAAATTGCTATTTTATTGTGTGAGCATGTTGAGAGCATATTTTACTCATTCGAGGACATCCACTTGTTGTTTTGATTGATTGGTTTTCTTTTTTCCTTGCCAAGTGGATGGACAAGAATGCCTAAGAACCTTCTCTAGCTATCTATGCTTTTCTCGTCTCAAACTCTATTCATGCTACATCACAAAATTTGATCAAGTCAGATTCAAACCACTCTGTGTGAGGAGCACTCGGAGTCCCTGATTTGTCATAGACTTAAACTTCCAAAACTTCTTTGTGCTTTTCGGTCTGACTGATTCCTCCATTTCTGTCATACTGAGATCACTAAGTCGATCTAGGTTTTCACCTCGGTGCAACCGATTTGAACTTTTCGGTCACACCGAGTTGCTATAACTGTCAACAGTTATGCATCTCGGTGCCACTGAGTTGTTCCACTCGGTCACACCGACAGGGTCGGGCTATATATACTCACGGGCAAAATTTTGGAAATTTCTCCGAAACCTCTTCGCCCGCGCATAGCTCGCTCTGCCTCCTGGGTCTCCGGATCGTCCTCCTCGTCGCCAGCCGCCTCCAGTCGCTGGTCTACGCCGCTGTCAACGGAATTCGTCTCCGCCGTTGCCGTCGTAGCGAGTCCGCTGCCGAACTAGGGTATGGACTCGATCATAGTGCTATTCCCCGTCCAATTCCTAGCACATTGTGTTCTTTATGATTCTTGCTACGATTGAAACACTCCTATCCAGTGAAAACAATCCTTAGAATAGTTGAGATTCGAAAATTTAGGTTTAGGTTTCCGACGAAACCATCTCGGACCCACCGGGTTGCGGAACTCGGTTCCACTGACTCGGCCACGGCCATTGCACATGTGGTTCTCGGTCTGACCGAGAATTACAAATCTGTGAGACCGAGTTCAGGACTTTGTGAAACCCTAGCAGTCTCGGTGCCACTGAACTGTGACTCGGTCTGACCGAGTTCACTAGTTTTGGTTCCAAAAGCTGCTTCGGTATCACCGAGTTTGCAAATCGGTCGATCCAAATTGCTTTCTGTGGAAAACTGAAACTAAGTTTTTGACTCATTCTTTTGCAAAAATCTCTGCATTTTGTGATGCTCATCCACTCTATCTCATCTATAAACTATTCACAGGGTCAGTAGTCTGTATTTGCAACATGTCTGATCAGAGTGATAGCCAGAACAGATCTGAGGACCAGGCTCATTTGAGTGAGGGCACTAGTCCCTCTAGCAGTTCTGATGAGGGTAGCAGGAGCACCCCAAGCAATCTGCCTAAAGCTGCCACTAGAGCAAGCAAGAAGAGAACTTCTGAATCAGAGGATGAGGACTATGTGGAAGAAGAGGAAGCCACATCCAAGAAGAAGGTGCTCAAGAAAGAGTATGGCTCAGCTGCAGCCATCAAACCTGGAATGCAGAAAAAGGCACCTGCAAGAAGAGTTCCCACCTCTAAGCCTAGGAAGGTTGTACCTGAAGAAACCATAAAGCTCACCATGGAATCAGAAGAGGAAGCAAGTGGACAGGATAAGAAGAAGAAGAGAGTCAGAACTATCACTGCCAGAGTTCTTGGCAAACCCTCCATGAGGAGAGACTCAAATGAGGAAGAGGAAGAAGAGGTTGCTGCTCCAGCACCCAAGGCACAGAAACTCATGGGTGATGTCATAAGGTCAGGAGCTACTGCATCGAAGCCCAAGGAAGCACCCAAAGCTGCATCTAAGCCCAAGAGTGCACCAAAGAGAAACACCAGGAACATATCTGCTGCTGAAAAGAACAAGGCCCCAGTGCCTGACATTGCTGAAGAAGAAGAAGGACAAGTGCTCAGGAAGCTCAAGCCCAAGATCCCAGACCACAATGATGCTCATCCTGTGGCTGAGGCCATGAAAATTAGAAGAGATTCAGGGCTGAAGAAGTGGAGAGAAGCAGATCCATATGCTTCAAGGAGAAGAATTGTTGTGGATTACAGGTTTCACACCAAGGAACAACATGACTTTTATGAGACAGTGCTACTAGATAAGAAGCCCATAGTATGTGACATGAGATGGGTTGATTGGGAATACATCAAAGAGAATGAAGAACACTATCCTGGAGTGTATGACAGCTTCAAGGGTTGTGGAGTTGCAGACTTTGTTGGGCAGAAGCTCACAAAGTGGAATGAGGAGCTCATCATGCAATTCTACTCCACAACACACTTCTATCCAGATGGCAGGATTGTGTGGATGTCAGAAGGAACCAGATATCAGTCAATAGTTGCTGAATGGGCACAACTCATTAATGCCCCAGAAGAGCAGGAAGATGACCTAGACATCTATGCAAAGAAGAAGATGGATCACAATTCCATGTCCAACATGTACAAGGAGATCCCAAACAAAGCACTTGACACTTTCAAGTTTGGCTCAGTGCATTGCCTTCTGTCAGGGCTGCCTACAATTAACTGGATTCTGAGGCATACTCTATTGCCCAAGTCAGGTGATCACAAGATGATCCGAGGCCATGCAATAAACATGCTCCACATATTCGATGTGCCATAGAAATTCAAGGTGATGAGCCTCATGGTAGAGACCATTAAGAGGATAGCAGCTGATCAGAAGAGGAGCTATGGATATTCCCCACAAATTCAAGAGCTGATAAACTCAAAGATGGGCACAGGAACATACCTGCTGGACAAGGAACACCTGCCCATCCATCCAGACTTTGAAGACAATCAGGTTGTCATGAATGAGAATGAACCATCATCTGCACATGCTCAAGCAAAGAAGGAGAAGGCAAAGATGGAGAAAGCTGCCAAGATGCCAACTCAAGAGGAGGCATCTGAGTATTTCTTGAAGAACAAGCAGGAGCAGCTCAGTTACCTGATAGCATCCACTCTGAGAATTGAGAAAGGACTGGCCACCCTGACTCGAAACCAAGAGAGCTTGGAAAGAATCATGGAACAAAAGTTCTATGACCTAGATGTGAAGGTGACAGAGATTCAGTCTGCAGTGGAACAATTACAGGATGATATGCAGGAGAGGAAGGGCAAGACCACAACTGATGCATTTGCCAGGGTGCCCAGAGCTTAGAGATCATCTGCAGTGCTAGTTCCTGACACCAGAGCCACCACTTCTGCACCAGCTACAGCTTCAGTTCCACCAGCTCCAGCTCCTACCCCAGCAGCTCCAACCACTTCTACCGAAGCCTTCGTCCTTGGCGTTATCCGGACTCCACCAACTGAAGACCAAGCCTGAGAGTCGTTTAGTACTATGCATTTTCTATGAACTTTTTGGTAACTTGTTGCCAAAGGGGGAGAAAAATGTATAGATCCTAGGCTTCGAGAGAGAGAGTCTGCATTTGTTCTCTCTTGTCTTCTTGGTTGATACTTTATTTGCTTTTGAGTGCTTGAGATACTATGCCATAATTTGTGAAACATTGATGATCATGTGTTTGATCATAAGCTACACTTAAATTCTTGTTGGATGTTACTATCAGTTTATCCTTATTTTGATCATTCACTTTGCTTGGTGATGAGTGCATGTATTTAATTCTAATCATTTTGAGCGACTATCCCTGGGTGGTTTTGGTAATTCCTAACAACATATAGATCATTGAGCTAACATTATTCCAAGATGAATATTTCAGAAAAGCTCAATGGATGGCATGGCATGGACGAGGAAAGTGGATCCCTCAAAATTATAAGGACAAAGGATTGGCTCAAGCTTCAAGATCAAGACTCTACATTTTATATTTTAGTGATCCAAGAGTCCATAGGAAAAGCCAATACTATTAAGGAGGGATGAGGTGTTGCTTAATGAGCCTCTTGCTTTATGTGCTTAGTGATATGCTCCAAAATCCTCAACTACCTTTCCATATCCACATATGACCCAAACCTAAAGTCAAACTCGGCCCCACCGATTCTTTCTATTCGGAGCCACCGAGTTTCACACGTCATAGCCACTGCCACAAACCCTAGCAAATCGGTCTCATCGATAGGGATCTCGGTCTCACCGAGATGGGATTGCAATTTCTCTGTTTCCCTTCGTAACGTTTTGGTCCAACCGAAGTGAGCGATCGGTCCCACCGAGATTGCAATGTAAACTCACTGTTTCCCTTTCGTAACATTTCGGTCCCACCGAAAAGAGTGAATCGGTCCCACCGAGTTTACCTGACTAACTCTCTGGTTAGCTTATTACCAAAATCGGTCCCACCGAGTTTGTGTAATCGGTCACATCGAGATTACGTTATGCCCTAACCCTAACCGTATCGGTCCTACCGAGTTGCATCTCAGTCCCACCGAAAATCCTAATGGTCACTAGGTTTGCTGAATCGGTCCGACCGAGTTTAACGATTTGGTCCCATCGAGTTTGGCAGATTGTGTGTAACGGTTAGATTTTGTGTGGAGGCTATATATACCCCTCCACCCACTCTTCATTCGTTGAGAGAGCCATCAGAACAGATCTTCACTTCCAATACACATTTTCTGAGAGAGAACCACCTACCCTTGTGTTGAGCTCAAGATATTCCATTCCTACCATATGAATCTTGATCTCTAGCCTTCCCCAAGTTGCTTTCCACTCAAATCTTCTTTCCACCAAATCCAAATCCTGTGAGAGAGAGTTGAGTGTTGGGGAGACTATCATTTGAAGCACAAGAGCAAGGAGTTCATCATCAACACACCATTTGTTACTTCTTGGAGAGTGGTGTCTCCTAGATTGGCTAGGTGTCACTTGGGAGCCTCCGACAAGATTGTGGAGTTGAACCAAGGAGTTTGTAAGGGCAAGGAGATCACCTACTTCGTGAAGATCTACCGCTAGTGAGGCAAGTCCTTCGTGGGAGACGGCCGTGATGGAATAGACAAGGTTGCTTCTTCGTGGACCCTTCGTGGGTGGAGCCCTCCGTGGACTCGCGCAACCGTTACCCTCCGTGGGTTGAAGTCTCCATCAACGTGGATGTACGATAGCACCACCTATCGAAACCACGCCAAAAACATCCGTGTCTCCAATTGCGTTTGAATCTTCCAAACCCTTCCCTTTACATTCTTGCAAGTTGCATGCTTTACTTTCCGCTGCTCATATACTCTTTGCATGCTTGCTTGAATTGTGTGAAGATTGCTTGACTTGTGCTAAGATAGCTAAAATCTGCCAAGAACTAAAATTGGGAAAAGGATAGATTTTTATTTGCTCAAGTAGTCTAATCACCCCCCCCTCTAGACATACTTCCGATCCTACAGTGTCACAAACAGCCCTAGAGTTCGTACTAGAATAACACCTTAAGACACAAATCAACCAAAACCCTAATGTCACCTAGATACTCCAATGTCACCTCAAGTATCCATGGGTATGATTATACGATATGCATCACACAATCTCAATTCATCTACTCAAACCAACACATAGAACCTCAAAGAGTGCCCCAAAGTTTCTACCGGAGAATCGCGACGAAAACGTGTGCCAACCCCTATGCATAGGTTCATGGGCGGAACCCGCAAGTTGATCACCAAAACATACATCAAGTGAATCACGTGATATCCCATTGTCACCATAGATACGCACGGCAAGACATACATCAAGTGTTCTCAAATCTTTAAAGACTCAATCCGATAAAATTACTTCAAGGGGAAAACTCAATCCATTACAAGAGAGAAGAGGGGCAGAAGAAACATAAGATCCAACTACAATAGCAAAGCTCGCGATACATCAAGATCGTGCCAAATCAAGAACACGAGAGAGAGAGAGAGATCAAACACATAGCTACTGGTACATACCCTCAGCCCCGAGGGTGAACTACTCCCTCCTCGTCATGGAGAGCCTCGGGATGATGAAGATGGCCACCGGTGAGGGTTCCCCCCTCCGACAGGGTGCCGGAACAGGGTCCCGAGAGGTTTTTGGAGGCTACAAAGGCTTGCGGCGGCGGAACTCCCGGTCTAATCTCTGTTCTAGAAGTTTTAGGGTACGTGAGTATATATGGGTGCAGGAAGTACGTCAATGGAGCTTCGGGGGGCCCACGAGGCAGGGGGCGCGCCCCCACCCTCGTGAGCACCTCCCTTATCTCCTGACGTGGGGTCCAAGTCCATCTGGTAGCTTTCCTTCCAAAAATAACTTCTCCAGTTGATTTCGTTCCGTTTCGACTCCGTTTGATATTCCTTTTCTTCGAAACACTGAAATAGGCAAAAAACAGCAAATCTGGGCAGGGCCTCCGGTTAATAGTTTAGTCCCAAAAATAATATAAAAGTGGAAAATAAAGCCCAATGTTGCCCAAAACAATAGATAATATAGCATGGAGCAATCAAACATTATAGATACGTTGGAGACATATCAGTGCCCCCATCCCATGTAAGGACGAAGGGGCTATTTTATTTTACTTTAGTGCTGCAGGTCCCAATCCATCAACATATGATGGTTGAGGCCCACCTAAAACTATAAATATATTTAACTTCCCTATTATGATTAAAAAAGGAAGTAATCATATTTTTTTAATGATCAAGCATGTCTTTGGCATCCAAAATACTTATATATTTTTCAGAATTTGGAAAGAAATTTATTATTACATAATAAATTATGCTTTTATTGCATCCATTCTATAAAATCTGGACGCGTTCTAGAAACCTAGTGATCGACCATGATATTTCAATAAACTTAAGTAGACACAAACAACAACATATATATGCAATTCATTTAAGTGGCACAACTTAATATGTGCTCACTTAAGCATTTGTTCGTTTTGTATTTTTCTTTGTCTTTATAATTTTGGTTGAATCACAAAAATAAATAGCAAACATTGTCTCATAAAATTAAAAAACTTGTCACACTCCTAGTTATAAATGTTACTAACTGACTGCAATTTGATTTTGCATGACCAATGTTAATTTTTATAATAAAATGTTTATAATAATTTGTAGCTATATTGTTATTATTAGTTGTTAAGTAATGAAAATTGTACTTGTTAAGATCCTATGGCAACAGGGTAAGTTGTGATTATAAATAAGCAAAAAAGTTTAGTATAAATAAATGATAAATGTGTTTTTAAACATGCCTATGAAGTTTAGTTCTAGCAAGCTATGGTAATCAACAAGTTAGTGTCGATCATCGTATCAACAAGAATCCACACTAGATACAAGCAAAGGGGAGTAGCAGGCAAAAGAAATAGTAAGATTCATATGCATTGTCATCTCTAAAAGCCCGAGCTCTTCGAACAGGTTCCTGTTCGCTTCACACAGCTTGTGGTGGCCGTCCCAGAGATGCCTCAGTTTTCAAACGCCTCCTTGCGTTGGCGGTCGACCTCCGTCGCCCTATGAGCGGTATATGTGAAAAGATGGTCGATCCATGGGTCAAGAATCGAGAAAACCAAGAAAGTGGTGTGCTGCAGCGGAGAGGAAGGAGAAAGGGCCTAGAGGAGAGGAAGGAGAGGCTAGTACTTATTCTCTGCCGCCACCGAAGCTGGCCACGAGGCCTCCCATGCCGGTGCACCCCGAGGAGCCCGTGTCGTGGCTGCCATCACCCGTCCGCCCTGCCTTGTCCTGCGCAACCCACACAGGAAGAAGGTGCATCAGCATTCGCCAGTCGCCACTGAGATAGGAAGTAGTAGTAAAAAGAGGGCAAAACATTTTTTGTTGGCGTCAACCGAGGAGCACGGGAAGAACTCACAGCGGGAGAGGTCCATAGGAGGTGTCGACGCCACCTAGCTTCTGGCGGTCGAGCGCCATGGTCGTCGCTACCGGCCCGCGTAGTCCGTAGAGGGCTCGCACCAGAGCAAAAGCCGTCGCCATCTCTTCTCTTGCTCGGGATTTGGATTCGTTGGAGGGAAGGGAAAGGTGCAGTGTGGGGGGGAGGAGGAGACACCGAGGAGGATGCCTTTGTAGGTGGCCTCGAGGAGCGCCGCGAACTAATGAGCTCTTGCCACTACAAGAAATATGTCAACTTGTGACCTTCTGTCAGTGACCCTGGAAGAAATGGTCATAAATCTACTACAATTTGAGGCCAATTGGTCGTAAGCTATTCGGGCGCTCCAAATCCTTAACCATAATGACCATTTTGTTCAGAAAGGTCGTAATTTCCTTACCCGAAATGGTCGTAAAGCAGACAACATTGGTCTGCTGCCTTATTTCTAGCTGATCATGAACAATATAGCATGTGATAGCCATGTAAATTGTGGTGCATTGCTATGACTAGGCACCATCTCATCAGTTTTGCCTATGTGTCATGTCCATGTGTCAATTTTTTCCCTAGGTTGTGAAGCAACCTACATTTCTGCCATTCCCAAAATTCTCATAAATTCTTTGGATCATATCTTTCTAAAATATGTCAAAAACCTTCTTTGCCTAGTTAAAAAATAATTTAGGAATATTCATTTTCCTCTTATGTTCACAACAACACTTTGTGAAGGAAGTGCTATTTATATTTTCTTGATTTCTCTCAAATTTTTTGGGCACTCTTTCCTATCCAAGTAATTGCCTCATTACAAAATATAGCTCGATTTGCCTAGTAAATCTTCCTCAGCAAATTTCCCAAGTTTCTGTTCAACTAGAAGTTTTCTGAAGCCAGTACTATCTAGCCATATCATAATGAGTTGAGTTTTTGCTACATCGTCTATATGCCAAAATAATAGCTCTCCACAAAATTTGAGCCCCATCTAACAATCCATGTGCGCTCACCATCCAATCTTTGTTTCAAGTAATATTTTCAGTTTGTGAAGCAACTATATTTTATATTGCTTTATAATTGCTAAAAATTTACCAGGACATGATCCTTCCCATAGAACCTCCCTCCACCAAATTTTTAGCTCATTTAGTTTAGCCAATTGCCCGCAATATTTTTCCCAATTGTGTGTTCAATGAAGAGCATTGTGAAGGAAGTACCATTTTTTACCCAAATTGTATGAAATTTTTACTGTGCCTTTCTATGCCTGAATTATCATCCTCCTCCAAATTGTAGCTCAATAAATCATCTATGTGAGCCTAGCTTCAATTTCTATTTTCTGGCCAAATTGGCATATTACAAAGCAAGTGCTATCTAGACCCCTCCTATTACCCTCAAACTTTTTGGGCATTCTTCATAATCCAAAACATTGCCACATGCCAATATGCAGCTCCATTTTCTTAGTTAATCTTCCTAGGCAAAATTTTGAACTTTCTATCCAGAGAGAAGCTTTGTGAAGTAAGTACAAGCTAGGCTTATTGAAATGATATGAGATTTTTCCAAATCTTCTATATGCTCAAATAATCACTCTCCACAAAATTTGAGCTCTATCCACCAAGCCATGTGAGATCATCATCCAATCTTTTATTCTGGTCATATTTTCAGTTTGAAAAGAAACTATATTTTATATTGCTTAATTATTGCTAAAATTTTACCAGGGCATGATCCTACCTATATAACTTCCCTAAACAAAATTTACGCTCATTTCGTTTAGCCAATTTATCTTAATAATTTTCCCAAGTGTCTATCAAGAGAAGAGAATTGTTAAGGAAGGACCACTTTGGCATGTCCAAAGGGTATTAAACTTTTACAGTGCTTTGCTATGCCCAAATGACCATCCTCCACCAAATTTCAGCTCAATCCATTCATTCATTTGAGCCTAGCTTCAACATTCATATTTCTATCCAATGTGGTACTTTCCAAAGCAAGTGCCACCAAGGATCCTCCATTTGAGCTGAAAATTGCTCAAGACAGTCTCCTTAGTAGATGATCATCATCAGCCAAAACTCAGGCCCATTGCCCACATGCATTTCCCCCACCGCTAATCAAACACTTGGCCGCTAAATCATGTTTGAGCTTAGTTCAGTCCTCGTGAGATTTTTCTATTGTCTTTTTCTTCCTAAAACCTATCGGGGAAGTGCCCAACCCACCAGACATGCCTAGGCCACCCATAACGCGTGGTAACGCCACGGTCACGCAGTGGCCATGCGGCTGGCATGGCAATTTACGCATTGTGGAGTTGGGACCCTCAGCCACCGTCAAGACCTCAACGTCTCGTCACCACACCATGTATCTTTGATTAAATAGATACTTATGAACCTGGAAATAATTTTTGGAAAAAATAAAGAGCAAACTTTAAGGCAGTTGCAGTTCAAATTTGACCCGCTTCCAACTGAATCGGTGGAAATTTGTTTTTTTTTACGAGAGGTAGATCAAAGCTTTTGACATCAAACCACTTGGTCAATTGTACATTAAATATGGCCAAATATTTTTAAAAAACTGGTTAGGTTCAATTTTTCAACAAATATATTGTAGGTCCTTCACAAAAAACTCATTTTGGGCACTCGATAAATGGAAAAAGAATTTTTTTTGTCCAAAGTAAATGAAAACTTTCTTCGGAAACATTGTTTGCAATTCGAAGATGCACCCTTGTGCACAATATTAGATCATTTGAACAAACTATGCCATGAATGTGGCCATAAGATTGATCATTTGGCTTCAAAGCCATGAATCTTCACACATGATAGCCTATTTCTAAGAACATTTTTCTAAAATAATTACCGTATTACAAAGTTTATTATTTTTCCAAGTAACTTGTTCACAAAAAATGACACAATGTGAACGTTTTCCATTTTTTTTTGAATTTTTAAAAATTTTCATGCCCGTTTCAAAATGTGGTCAAAGCGGCGGGCCTGACCGTTCCTAGCTAGTGGTTGAATCTTGGGAAAAATTTGGTGTTTCTCTGATTAAATAGATATTTATGTACCTAAAAAAGATTTTTGGAAAAAAATAAAGAGAAAACCATGAAGTAGCTACAGTTCAAATTTGACCCACTTCCAACTGAATCGGCGGAAATTTATGCTTTTCACGAGAGGTGGATCAAAGCTTTTCACACGCAACCATTTGGAAATTGTACACTAAATATGGCCCAATGTTCTAGAAAATTGATTTGGTCCAATTTTTCAACAAATATATTGTAGGTCCTTCACAAAAAAAACTCATTTTGGGCACTCAAAAAATGGAAAATGAATTTTTCGTCCAAAGAAAATGAAAACTTCCTTAGGCAACATTGTTTGCCATTCCAGGATGCACCCTTTTGAAAAATATTAGATCATTTGAACAAAATATGCCATGAATGTGGCCACAAGATTGATCATTTGGCTTGAAAGCAATGAATCTTCACACATGATGGCTCATTTCTGAGAACACTTTTTTAAAATAATTTTGTATTAAAAGTTTATTGTTTTTCTTGGTAACTTCGTCACATATAATGACACAATGGGAAGGTTTTCCAATTTTTTGTTTTTGTTTTTATTTTTATTTTTCATGCCCATTTCAAAGTACGGTCAAAACGACGGGCATGATTGTTCCTAGCTAGTGGTTGAATCTTGGAAAAAAATTGGTGTTTCTCTGATTAAATAGATACTTATGTACCTAAAAATTATTTTTGGAAAAAATAAAGAGCAAACTATGAGGCAGCTGCAGTTCAAATTTCACCCACTTACAGCTAAATTGGCAAAAAATTGGCTTTTTCATGAGAGGTGTATCGAAGCTTTTGACACCCAACCATTCGCTCAATTGTACATTACATATGGCCTAATATTTTATTAAATTGATTTGGTCCAATTTTGCAACCAATATATTGTCCTTCACAAAAAACTCATTTTGGGCACTCAAAAAACGGAAAATGAATTTTTCGTCCAAAGAAAATTAAAACTTCCTTAAGCTACATTTTCTAGGACACCTTTTTTAAGGTATTTATCTTATTCCATGTTAGTAAGTTCTTCACAGGAAAATCAATTTTGGCACTCTAAAAATAGAAAATGTTTTTTTGGCTAAAAACTCATTTCTCAAGACACCTTTTTAAAGGTATTTATCTTATTCCATATTTGTTATTTTCCAACAGTCTCCCACTTGCACTAGAGCCAATAATCTAGTATAGATAGTTATGAATCTAACACCCATGGAGTCTTGATGCTGATCATATTTTTCCCATGGAAGAGGTTTAGTCAACGGGTCTGCCACATTCAGATCCGTGTGTAGTTTGCAAAGTTCTATGTCTCCATCCTTAACATAATTATGAATGGAGTTGAAACGACGCTTGACGTGGTTGGCTATCTTGTGAAACCTGGGCTCCATGGCAATGGCAATAGCTCCAGTGTTGTCATAAAAAATAGCCATTGGATCCGATGCACTAGGTATTACACCTAGATCGGAAATAAACTCCTTCATCCATACTCCTCGTGCTGCTTCCGAAGCAGCTATATACTCCGCTTCACATGTAGATCCCTGCCATGACGCTCTGTTTGGAACTGCCCCAATTGACCACTACACCATTTAATATAAATACGTATCCAGTTGAGACTTAGAGTCATCCAGATCTGTGTCGAAGATAGCATCGACGTAACCCTTTACGAGGAGCTCTTCGTCACCTCCATAAACGAGAAACATGTCCTTAGTTCTTTTCAGGTACTTCAAGATATTCTTGACCGCTGTCCGGTGATCTACTCTTGGATCACTTTGGTACCTCCCTGCCAGACTTATGGCAAGGCACACACCAGGTCTAGTACTCAGCATGACATACATTATAGAGCCTATGGTTGAGGCATAGGGAATGACTTTCATCCTTTCTCCTTCTTCTGCCGTGCTTGGGCTTTGAGCCTTACTCAACTTCACACCTTGCAATACACGCAAGAACCCTTTCTTTGACTGATCCATTTTGAACGTCTTCAAAATGTTGTCAAGGTATGTGCTTTGTGAAAGTCCTATTAAGCGTCTTTATCTATCTCTATAGATTTTGATGCCCAATATGTAAGTAGCTTCACAGAGGTCTTTCATTGAAGAACTCTTGTTCAAGTATCCTTTTATGCTTTCCAGAAATTCTATATCATTTCCAATCAACTATATGTCATCCACATATAATATTAGAAATGCTACAGAGCTCCCACCCACTTTCCTGTAAATACAAGCTTCTCCATATACAACTCTTCCTTAACAAAACTATTAAGGAATGTCGTTTTGATGTCCATTTGCCCGATCTCATAATCATGAAATGTGGCAATTGCTAACATATTTCTTACAGACTTAAGCATCATTGCGGGTGAGAAAGTCTCATCGTAGTCAACCCCTTGAACTTGTCGGAAACCCTTTGCGACAAGTCGAGCTTTATAAACGGTGACATTACCATCAGCGTCCGTCTTCTTCTCAAAGATCCATTTATTCTCAATGGCTTGCTGATCATCGGGCAAGTCCACCAAAGTCTGTACTTTGTTCTCATATGGATCCTATCTTGGATTTCATGGCCTGAAGCCATTTGTTGGAATATGGGCTCATCATAGCTTCTTCATAGTTTGTAGGTTCGCCGTTGTCTAACAACATAATTTCCAGGACTGGATTACCGTACCACTCTAGCGTGGAACGTACCCTGCTTGACCTACGAAGTTCTGTAGTAATTTGATCTGAAGTTTCATGATCATCATCATTAGCTTCCTCTTCGGTTGGTGTAGGCATCACGAGCTGCTTTCTCTAATGTGCTACTCTCCAATTCGAGAGAAGGTACGATTACCTCATCAAGGTCTACTTTCCTCCCACTCACTTCTTTCGAAAGAAACTCCTTTTCTAGAAAGGACCCATTCTTGGCAACAAAGATCTAGTCCTCGGATCTATGGTAGAAGGTATACCCAATGGTCTCTTTAGGGTATCCTATGAAGACGCACTTCTCTGCTTTGGGTTTGAGCTTATCAGGCTGAAGCCTCATGACATAAGCATCACATCCCCAAGCTTTAAGAAATGATAACTTAGGTTTCTTGCCAAATCATAACTCATATGGTGTCGTCTTAATGGATTTAGACGGTGCCCTGTTTAAAGTGAATGCGGTTGTCTCTAATGCATAACTCCATAATGATAGTGGAAACATCGGTAATTGGTAGAGCTTCGCTCTTGCAATTGGTTCGTTGCGATTACGGGTTGGCTGTCTAATTGTCCAGGCGGTAATGATAGTATCTTGTACCTGAACCGGTGGCTCACTTTCTCTAAGTAATGGGGAAGAGGAGAGACATCATAGAATGCACCATATCCAATAGAGTACGATTACACCGTTCAGATACACCATTACGCTATGGTGTTCCAGGTGGAGTGAGCTGTGAAACAAATCCACATTTTCTTAAATGCATACCAAACTCGTAACTCAAATATTCACCTCCACGATCAGATCGTAGAAACTTTATTTTCTTGTTACGATGATTCTTCACTTCACTATGAAATTCCTTGAACTTTCCAAATGTTTCAGACTTGTGTTTCATTAACTAAATACACCCATACTGATATACTCAAATCATCTGTGAAGGTAAGAAAATAATGACATCCACCACGTGCTTCAACACTCATCGGACCGCATACATCATTATGTACTATTTCCAATAAGCCACTAGCTTGCTCCGTTGTTCTAGAGAACGGAGTTTTAGTCATCTTGCCCATGAGGCATGGTTCACATGTCTCAAATGATTCATAGTCAAGAGATTTCAAAGTCCGTCAGCATGGAGTTTCTTCATGTGCTTTTCACCAATATGACCAAAGTGGCACTGCCACAAATATGTGGTACTATCATTATTAACTTTGTACCTTTTGGCATCAATATTACGAATATGTGTATCACTATGATAGATATTCAATAAGAATAAACCATTCACAAGGAGTGCATGACCATAAAAGATGTTAATCATATAAATAGAACAACCATTATTATCTGACTTAAATGAATAACCGTCTCCCAATAAACAAGATCCAGATATAATGTTCATGCTCAACGCAGACACCAAATAACAATTATTTAGATTTACAACTAATCCCGTGTTTCAGCGGATCAATCTTTTTGTTCTGCAAATTTTGATATATTATATGTATTTTTCTAAATTAGGATGATTTAGTTATGATTTTTTCAAGTTTGAAAATTGCCCTATAGTCCCGGTTTGTGTCTCCAACCGGTACTATAGGTCAGACCCCTTTAGTACCGGTTCATGGCACGAACCGGTACTAAAGGTTAGACCTTTAGTACCGGTTCGTGCCACAAACTGGTACTAAAGGTGATCATGGGGCCCCGGCCTGACGCCACCCTGCCACCACCCCTTTAGTACCGGTTCGTGCCACGAACCGGTACTAAAGGTTTAACACGAACCAGCATTAATGCAAATCCGTTCAAACCGACACTAATGGTACCATTAGTACCGGGCCAAAATCAAACCGGCACTAATGTGCTTCACGTTTGACCCCGACTTGTGTCATATTGACCCATTTGCACCGAAACAAAGGGACCTTCAAACCACGTCGATAGACAAGTTCCCATATGTCCTGTATATAACCATAATATGTTTCCTTTCCTATCTTGGTTTCTGCATCAAAGCGGACACCACTGTTTTGGTTGGTGCTCTTCTTATCTTGGGCGATCGTGTAAAATGTATTACCATTTATCTCGTACCCTTTGAAAGTCATTGTATTCGAAGATGGTAACTGGGACAGCAAGTACAGGTCATCTTCAATAGAGGTGTCATGCATGGTACGTGTCTGCAACCAGTTGGCGAAACTCCTGGTTTGTTCACGTGTAATCCAGTCATCAGACCGCTCCGGGTGTTTGGAGCGTAGCAAATTCTTGTGTTCATCCATATACGGAGCCACCAAGGCGGAATTCTGTAGAACTGTGTAGTGTGCTTCAGTGAGAGAATGTTCATCCATACATATTATTTGTTCCCCTCCTAGCATGCCTTTTCCATCCAGTCTGCCTTATGCCGCGATTCAGGAACACCAATCGGCTTAAGGTCAGGAATAAAGTCAATACAAAACTCAATGACCTCCTCATTTTGACGGCCCTTGGAGATGCTTCCTTCTGGCCTAGCATGGTTATGAACATATTTCTTTAAGACTCCCATGAACCTCTCAAAGGGGAACATATTGTGTAGAAATACAGGACCCAAAATGTTAATCTCTTCGCATAGGTGAACTAGGACGTGCGTCATGATGTTGAAGAAGGATGGTGGGAACACCAACTCGAAACTAACAAGACATTGCACCAAATCATTCCGTAACCTTGGTATGATTTCTGGATCGATTACCTTCTGAGAGATTGCATTGAGAAATGCACATAGCTTCACAATGGCTAATCGAACGTTTTCCGGTAGAAGCCCCCTCAATGCAACCAGAAGCAGTTGCGTCATAATCACGTGGCAGTCATGAGACTTTAGGTTCTGGAACTTTTTCTCTGCCATGTTTATTATTCCCTTTATATTCGACGAGAAGCCAGACGGTACCTTAATACTGAGCAGGCATTCAAAGAAGATTTCCTTCTCTTCTTTGGTAAGAGTGTAGCTTGCATGACCCTGATGTATGCCGTCTTTTCCGTGCATACGTTGCTGGTCCTCCCGTGCCTCAGGTGTATCTTTTGTATTCCCATACATGCCCAAGAAGCCAAGCAGGGTCACACAAAGATTCTTCGTCACGTGCATCACGTTGATTGCGGAGTGGACCTCTAGGTCTTTCCAATAGGGAAGGTCCCAAATTATAGATTTCTTCTTCCACATGGGTGCGCGTCCGTCAGTGTCATTCGGAATAGGTTGTCCACCAGGACCCTTTCCAAAGACCACCTTCAAATCCTTGACCATATCATGTACATCAGCACCAGTACGGTGGCGAGGCTTCGTCCGATGATCTGCCTCACCTTTGAAATGCTTGCCTTTCTTTCTTACGGGATGCCTGCTCGGAAGAAATCGACGATGTCCCAGGTACACATTCTTCTTACAATTAGCCAAAAATATACTGTCGGTAGCGTCCAAATAGTGCGTGCATGCACGGTATCCCTGGTTTGTCTGTCCTGAAAGGTTACTGAGAGCAGGCCAATCATTGATGGTCACGAACAGCAACGCCTTTAGGTCAAATTCTTCCCCCATGTGCTAATCCCACGCACGTACACCTGTTCCATTCCACAGTTGTAAGAGTTCTTCAACTAATGGCCTTAGGTACACATCAATGTCGTTGCCGGATTGCTTAGGGCCTTAGATGAGCACTGGCATCATAATGAACTTCCGCTTCATGCACAACCAAGGAGGAAGGTTATACAAACATAGAGTCACAGGCCAGGTGCTATGGTTACTGCTCTGCTCCCCAAAAGGATTAATGCCATCTCCGCTTAGACCAAACCATACGCTCCTTGCGTCATCCGCAAACTCCTTCCCGTACTTTCTTTCGATTTTTCTCCACTGCGACCCGTCAGCGTGTACTCTCAACTTTCCATCTTTCTTACGGTCTTCTCTGTGCCATCGCATCGCCTTGGCATGCTCTTTGTTTTGGAACAAACGTTTCAACCGTAGTATTATAGGAGCATACCACATCACCTTGGCAGGAATCTTCTTCCTGGGGCACTCACCCTCGACATCACCAGGGTCATCGCGGCTGATCTTATAGCGCAATGCACCACATATCGGGTAAGAGTTCAAATCCTCGTACTCACCGTGGTTGTAACACCCTCGATGCGGCTATAGCTCCCACGTGTCGAGGCATGACTTAGAGACATAACCGCATTGAAAGCAATGTCGCAAGTTAGGCAATCATCACAACATCCCATGTAATATATAGAATAAAAAGGGGAGATACATAGTTGGCTTACACTCGCCATGTCACATCAAAGTACATAAATAACATACATCAACCAAACACTCATGGCCCGACTACGGCGCCAAAATAGAAGAAAACCCAACATGCGACACGGTCCCGATCAAACCCCAATTGGGCACCACTACTGATCATCAGGAAAAGAGACATAGTAACGCTGAGAGTCCTTGTCAAACTCCCACTTTAGTTCGTACTGCTCACCTGGAGCGGAATCACCTGGACCTGCATCTGGAGTTATAGTATCTATGAGCCATAGGGACTCAGCAATCTCGCACCCTCGCGATCAAGACTATTTAAGCTTATAGGAAGGGGTAAGGCAAAATATATGTGGAGCTGCAGCAAGCGACTAACATATATGGTGGCTAACTTATACGCAAAAGAGAGCGAGAAGAGGAGGCAAAGCGCGAGCGAGAATCTAGAGGAACATCCTACGCAAGCATTACTCCAACACCGTGTCCACTTCTCGGACTCCGCCGAGAAGGGGCCATCACGGTAACACACACGGTTGATTCATTTTAATTAAGTTTATATTTAAGTTATCTACAACCGAACATTAACAAATTCCCATCTACCCATAACCGCGGGCACGGCTTCCAAAAGTTCAATCCCTGCAGGGGAGTCCCAACTTAGCCCATGACAAGCTCTCACGGTCAACGAAGGAATAGACCTCCACCCGAGACACACCGATCAGACTCGGTAACCCGGTACAACAAGACATTTCGACAGGTTAAAACAAGACCAGCAACACCGCCCGAATGTGCCGACAAATCCCGATAGGAGCTGCATATATCTCTTTCTCAGGGCACATTCAGATTGTCTTAGGTACGGGTAGGCCAGCCTAGAGTTGCCCCTGGTGGCTACCGGCAGCTGACAGGTGGACCAACACTCAGAGGAGCACTGGCCCGGGGGGGTTTAAATAAGATGACCCTCGGGCTCCGGAAACCCAAGGGAAAAAGAGGCTAGGTGGCAAATGGTAAAACCAAGGTTGGGCATTGCTGGAAAAGCTTTAATTGAGGCGAACTATCAAGGGGATCCCATTATAACCCAACCGCGTTAGGAACGCAAAAATCCGGGAACATAACACCGATATGACGGAAACTAGGGCAGCAAGAGTGGAACAAAACACTAGGCGAGAGGCCGAGCATTCCACCCTTTACCAAGTATATAGATGCATTAAGATAACATAGCCATATGATGATATCCCAACATGTAAATAAATGTTCCAACAAGGAACGCCTCCAATCTTCACCTGCAACTAACAACGCTATAAGAGGGGGCTGAGCAAAGCGGTAACATAGCCAATCAACGGTTTGCTAGGACATGGTGGGTTAGAGGTTTGACATGGCAATTGGGAGGTTGACAAGCAAAAGGTAGGCATCGTAGCATTGGCATAGCAAAGAGCGAGCAAACTAGCATAGCAAAGATAGTAGTGATTTCGAGGGTATGATCATCTTGCCTGCAAAGCTGTCAGAGTTGACTGGATCCTCAAAAGCAAACTCTACGGGCTCCTCGTTAGCGAACTCGTCTCCCGGCTCTACCCAAACAAGACAAACAAGCAACAAGGATACAATCAACCACGGGCAAGCCCAAACAATAAGATGCAAAGATGGTATGCTATGCGGGATGCGATGCGGGATGCAAAAATGCAAGATATGACAGGAAATGCATGAACCTGGCCTCAACTTGGAAAACCAAGTGTGCCACTGGAAAGATGGGATGAAATCGCTTGAAAACGATATAAAGATCGCCGGAATCGGAGTTACGGTTTGGAAATGGCAAGCGATTTAAGAATGACACCGGTCTGCGATTTACAGCAAGTAGGCATCTAAATGCAACAAAATGAACATGCTACAGCACTCAAACATGACAACAAGGCAGGGAAGCATTCAAGATGCTTAACAAAAGACTAGCATTAAGACAGGCCAATTCATCCATTATGAGGTTCAAACAAGCATGGCAAAAACGCAAATGCAAAACAGATTTCAGACTTAGTGAAATTAACACTTGTCTGAAATGTCAGATCATGAAGCCCTCTTCGGAGCAACAAAACAACATGATACATGACCTGATTAAGACAAATAAGAACATGTCACGGAGCTACTCAACAAGCTAAACAAAAGATCCTAAGTGACTTGGGGCCAAAAGGGATCACAAAATATACTAACGAGCACACGAACATAGCTAAAACACAATCAGTTTTCAGACTTAGTGAAAACTGAGACATGCTGAAATATAAGTCACGAAGGCATGTAAACGAGCTCGATGCACTCACTATGGTGCAAGTCATGGCAAGGCAAGCATACATCCATTAAGAAGGCACAAAATGCAAGCTAGAAATGGCAAGAACAATGGCATAGCATGCACGGATCAACTACAATAGCATCGGCAAAATCGTAAACGAGTTGATGATCTGCCCAGATTCACAACGAAGCAAAAGTAGAGCTCGATTGACTCAATTAGGGTGCTCCATAATTGCAAGTAAAGGCATGGATGGATAGATCATAACAAGATTAACAAAACTCCTTTACTGATCATCCTCAAAAGGGGCACGGATCACTAGGAAACAACATGAACATATGGCATCATGAACTAAATAATCCTAGACTTAGTGAAAACTACTAAGTCCCTGAAAACAGATTTACCGGGTGCCTCACTTTGCAAGCTTGCACAAGTCACCACACACATCACAAAAATGCATGGGTTGCACCTCTGGAAAGATAACAAAATGCTTAACAAAACATATGAAGGACTCACAGGCATATCATCCACACAATAATCATGGCAAAAATGACAAAAGTCTAAGATGAACTAGCAGATCTGATAATTAACTCACGAAGCCTCCTTCTAACAGCATTTCGGGCATCAAGATGAACTCAAATGAAAATTATGCAATGGAATGAAATGATGTATTCGTCGAGACGAACATTTTGATATACTATATGTCCAAAATGGAGCTACGGATGCGGAGATATGGCAGGTCAAAGTTTGCACAAAAATTAGGGGGAGAGGGGGAAAAGTCAACCCTTAGGGTTTCACTGTAGCACAGATCTGGATCGGGCGCGCGACACTGTTCACTGGCGGCATGGAAGCCGAGGACGGCCGGCGACGTCGAGGAAGCAGCCGGCAGAGAGGGGAGGAGGAGGAGGACGGCGGGGCCGGGCCGGATCCGGCGACGGGCGGCGGCGGAGCGGCGCTGGGCGACGAGGCGGAGTGGCGGCGGGGTCCCGGCGGCTTCGGGCAGCGAGGCGAGGTGGTGGCCGTGGCGGCCGGGGGCGGCGATGGCGCGGTGGTGCGGCGCGGCGGCGCCGGCCACCAGAGCTTGGGGAGGCGGCGACGCTCGGGAGGAAAGAGAGGCGCGGGGTGCGGCCCGGGTAGGTGGCGGCGGGGGCCGGCCTTGGGCCTGGCGAGCCGCGGTGGTGGAGGCGGCTGGCGTGCCACGTGGTGGTGTGGGAGAGGGCGGCGGCGGTGTGTCAGGCCGGGTCGGACAATGTCCGGCCAGCGCGAGAGATTTTTAGGGTTTCGGGGAGAGGGGAGATCCGAAAACGGAGGGGGTGTATTTATAGGCATAGGTGGAGCTAGAAGAGTCCAAATGAGGTGCGGTTTTCGGCCACGCGATCGTGATCGAACGCTCTAGATGATGGTGCAGAGTTTGGTGGGTTTTGGGCCAAATTGGAGGGGTGTTGGACCGCAACACACACGAGGCCTTTTCGGTCCCTCGGTTAACCGTTGGAGTATCAAACGAAGTCCAAATGATACGAAACTTGACAGGCGGTCTACCGGTAGTAAACCAAGGCCGCTTGGCAAGTCTCGGTCCAATCCGGAAATGTTTAATCCCCACACACGAAAGAAAGCTAGAAATGACCATGGAAGGAGAACGAAGCCCCGGAATGCAAAACGGACAACGGGGAAAATGCTCGAATGCATGAGATGAACACGTATGCAAATGCAATGCACATGATGACATGATATGAGATGCATGAAAACGAAAACAACACACGGAGACAAAGACCCGAACCCGAGAAATAAATATAACTTAACGCCGGAAACGGCAAGAGTTGGAGTACAAATTGGGAAAGTTATATCTGGGGCGTTACAACACTCCACCACTATGAAAGGATCTCGTCCCGAGATCTAGGACTGAAAGAACACCGGGTACTCAGAACGGAGGTGATCCTCGCGTTCCCAGGTAGCTTCATGATCGGAATGGTGTGACCACTTGACTTTGAGAAATTTGATTGACTTGTTGCGACTCTTGCGTTCAGTCTCTTCAAGAATAGCCACTGGGTGCTCACGATAAGAGAAATCTTCTTGGAGCTCAATGTCCTCGAAGTTGAATGTGCGGTCAGGAGTCTTGAAGCACTTTCGAAGCTGAGAGACATGGAACACATCATGAACATTTGCAAAGTTTGAAGGAAGCTCGAGTTGATAGGCGAGGTCGCCTCTCTTGCTGACAATCTTGAAAGGTCCCACGTATCTAGGGGCAAGCTTCCCTTTGATACCGAAGCGATGAGTACCTTTCATAGGAGAGACGCGGAGGTAAACATGATCTCCGATCTCGAAAGCCAAATCACGGTGCTTACTATCATAGTAGCTCTTCTGGCGGGATTGGGCTGCTTTGAGGTTATCACGAATGACTTTGCACATTTCTTATGCTTCTGTGATTAAGTCATTACCCAGCAGCTGACGTTCACCGGTTTCAGACCAGTTGAGAGGGGTACGGCACTTCCTGCCATACAGAATTTCAAATGGGGCATTGTCCGAACTTGCTTGAAAATTGTTGTTGTAGGAGAATTCAACATAAGGAAGACAATCCTCCCATTTCATGCCGAAGGAGATCACACAAGCCCTAAGCATATCTTCAAGAATCTGGTTGACACGCTCGAGTTGACCGCTTGTTTGAGGATGGAAAGCAGTGCTGAAATGGATGTTGGTGCCCATGGCCTTCTGAAAAGAATCCCAAAACATGGAGGTAAAGATGCTGCCACAGTCTGAAGATATCAGTTGAGGAATACCGTGCAGAGAGACAATTCGAGAGGTATAGAGTTCCGCTAATTGAGCTGCAGTGATCGACTCTTTGATAGGCAGAAAGTGAGCCACTTTGGTGAGCTTGTCGATGACAACGAATATAGCATCATTGCCACGCTTGGACTTTGGAAACCCAGTCACGAAGTCCATTTCAATGTGGTCAAACTTCCATTCTGGAATGGCAAGAGGTTGGAGGAGACCAGCTGGCCTTTGGTGTTCTGCCTTCACTCTTCTGCAGACATCACATTCATTCAGGAATTGAGCGATCTCGCGCTTCATTCGAGTCCACCAATAAGCTTGCTTGAGGTCCTGATACATCTTCGTACTCCCAGGGTGGATGGAGAGGAGAGAATTGTGAGCCTTGTTCATGATCACTTTACGGAGGTCACCTTTGGGTACAACAATTCGATCCTCGAAGAAGAGAGTGTCCTTGTCATCAAGGCGGTAGCACTTGTACTTGGACTGACTCTTAGCAATCCCAATCTTCACCTTTTTCACCATAGCATCAAGAAGCTGGGCTTGGCGAATCTGGTCTTCTAAGGTAGGAGAGACTTGAAGGTTGGCGAGGAAACCTTGAGGAACAACTTGCAGATTGAGTTTGCGGAAGGCTTCACACAGCTCAGGTTGATAAGGCTTAAGAATCAGACTACTGCAATACGCTTTTCTGCTCAAAGCATCAGCAATCACATTGGCCTTGCCTGGAGTACACTCGATACTCGGATTATACTCTTGAATCATTTCGACCCATCGAGTTTGCCTGAGGTTGAGATTAGGCTGAGTGAAGATGTACTTGAGACTCTTGTGATCAGTGAAAATATCCACTTTTCTTCCCAATAGAAGATGTCTCCAAGTCAAAAGAGCATGCACAACTGCCGCCAACTCGAGATCATGAGTGGGGTAGTTCTTCTCATTAGGCTTCAACTGGCGAGAGGTATAAGCAACAACTTTCTTCTCTTGCATCAAAACTGCACCGAGACCTTGGAGAGAGGCATCACAAAAGACCTCGTACGGTTTGGATTCATCAGGCAGAGTCAGAAATGGAGCAGTGATCAACTTCTCTTTCAAAGTGTTGAAAGAAATATCACACTCCGGAGGCCAAACGTACTTGGCGTGCTTCTGAAGAAGATTAGAGAGAGGCTTTGCGATCTTAGAAAAGTTTTCAACGAATCTTTGGCAATAGCTTGCGAGACCGAGGAAACTGCTGAGTTGCTTCACGTTCTGAGGCGGTTCCCAATTCACAATTGCAGACACCTTCTCAGGATTCACGGCAATGCCCTTGGCAGAGATGATATGACCAAGATAAAGAACCTCATCGAGCCAAAATTCACACTTGGAGAACTTGGCATAGAACTGATGTTCTCTGAGCTTATCAAGCACCAAACGCAAGTGTTTGGAATGATCTTCCTTGTTCTTTGAGAAAACCAGAATGTCGTCGAGATAGACCAAAACGAAGTCATTGGTGTAGGCGTTGAAGATGAAGTTCATCATGCGAGAGAACGTCGGAGGAGCATTGACGAGGCCAAAAGACATGACAGTGTACTCATATGAACCAAAGCTTGTTCTGAAAGCCGTCTTGGGAATATCTTGCTCACGGATATGAATCTGATAATAACCCATGCGGATATCAAGCTTGAAGAATACTTGAGCACCTTTGAGTTGTTCGAACAGTTCATTGATGTTGGGAAGTGGGTATTTGTTCTTGATGGTCTTCTTGTTCAATGGACGGTAATCAACACAAAGTCGTTCCGATCCATCCTTCTTCTTCACAAAAAGAACACCACAACCCCACGGAGAAGAACTAGGCCGGATGAGACCTATTCTCTCTTGCTCATCGAGTTGTTTCTTCAGCTCCTTCAACTCTTCAGGTCCGAGCTTGTAAGGACGTTTGCACATAGGTTCCGTGCCGGGCTCAAGATCAATAACGAATTCAACTGGCCGGTGCGGAGGCATTCCTGGGAGCTCTTCTGGAAAGACGTCTTGATATTCGCAAACGACTGGAATTTGCGAGATAGCATCCAGTTCACCCTTCTCATTGAGAGAGAACAGACGTATGGTATCATCACGAGCGACAAAGACAATTACATCCTCAGACGAATGAGTCAATTGAATCTGCCTGGCTGCACAATCAAGCTGAGCCTTGTGTTTAGAAAGCCAATCCATTCCGAGAATAAGATCAATATCCGAGTCACCAAGAACCGTAGGAGAAGATAGAAACTTGTAGTCACCCAAAGTGATAGTAACATCCGGAGCAATGGAGTTAGCATGCATGGGCCTACCAGGAGAGACAACTGCTAATGGGCTAGGCAAAATTTGCTGAGCCAAACCATGCTTAGATGAAAACGGTCTCGAGATGAAACAATGCGATGCATCAGTGTCAAAAAGAACTTTTGCGGGAATATCGTTAACAGGAAGGTTACCCATGATGACATCTGAAGAATCCTCTGCCTGAGCTGCGTTCATCAAGTTGACCTTGGCATGCTTGGGATTATGCTTGACCACTGCTGTACTTGCCGATCTCACAGGAGGAGGAGGAGGAAGACGCCTCTGGTTGAAACACTTGTTGGCATAGTGACCCTTCTGTTGGCACTTGTTGCACGTGACCTCTGAAAGCGGATGGTGGTACAGAGCACTCGGTCTTGGAGGTTGAGACGAAGCCTTGTTCTGAAAGCCAGGGTTGGGTGGGTGGGAAGAACCACTGCCACTCTTGCTCTTCTGCCGATATGGCTGACGGAACGGAGGAGGAGGAAGCCAAAACTTCTGCTGTTTGGCCACTTGAGTAGAGGAAGACAGAGTAGCATCTCTGGCTCGCTTCTTGGAAGCATCACACCTCAACTGAGCAGCCTCTTGCTTCAGTGCCATGTTGTAGAACTCATCGTATCTCAACGGCTCAAAGAGGACGAGAGCGAGCTGAATTTCTTCTCTGAGACCACCCCTGAACTGGTAAATCATGCTCTTCTCATCAGGGACGTCCTGCTTGGCAAAGCGGGCGAGCTTCTGGAACAACTTGTTGTAGTCATAGACAGACAAAGAGCCTTGCTTCAGATTGCGGAATTCCCAACGCTTACTCTCAACCACACTTTGAGGGATGTGATGAGCTCGGAAATCTTGACGGAAATCATCCCAAGTGATCAGACGTCCACCTCTAGAATCCTTGTACTGCTGGAACCATTCTGCAGCTTGATCTTTGAGTTGGAAGGAAGCGAACTTGACGAAATCTTCAGGCCTGACGTTGCTGCACTCAAAATGCTTACCCAGATCCACAAGCCAATTGTCAGCATCGGAAGCATCAACACAATTGCTGAATGTCTTTGGCCCATTAGCAAGGAACTGGTTCAGTGTAGCAAAGTGATTCTGATTGTTGCCTTGATTCGCTTGCCTGCCTTGATTGTGCTCTTGGAGGATTTGCATGATCAACTGTGTGTTTGCATTGGTTGCGGCCATCACAGCTTGCCATGCCTCCGGAGGAGGAGGAGGTGGTGGCGGATCAGGATTCGGAGTCAAGCGCGTTGGAGGAGCCATCCTAAACAGGTTGACATCCATTAGCACATAGACAAAAAAAAATGAAGCTGAAACCAAGAGAATGAAAATTGCAACATAAAGTCTTCACATCCGAACAAAATGAACGAATGCATTTCTCTTAAAGTGGTCACATATCCCTAAATTGAGAAGCCACGTAGAATTAGGTAGAAGAAGTAAATCAACAAGGTACGGCTCAAGAACGAATAATCGGTAAGAAATCCCAATCTCAAACCAATATCCGTGGAAGAAGAACTAGAGCTACGAGAATTCCCACCTATGAAACTCCCGAAACTTTCCGGTTATGCAATCAGGTGTTGGGGATACAGGGGAAGCATAATATCTCACCCAAACTAGCAATTCCTACATCCAGCTGTATCCATCCTTCAACACATAACCAAGAAACCTTCGGAAACCATCTACCTCAACCTTCGAAAAGCATTCGTTATACAAGTTATGGCGATACTCCCGAACTCCCGCCCCAGTACTGGGTGGCGTCGAGGTTATCTCACCAACGAACTGCATAAAAGAGATTTTCGATGTCGGCGAACATATCTCAAGTATTACAGAATTGCAACGATAAAATTATGATGACAACACCTCAGAGCTCAACTCCCCGGGACACTTCCACTAAACCCCTGATAGGAGGCACCAAGACAATGTTCTCATCATAAGCCATCGGAACGATTCCAAGATACTCGTGTGATCCTAAAAAAATTTTTAGTGAAATTTGAGAAGAGAAGAGTCAAAACTCTACGTCAGGATGCCTTACCAGAGCGATGAGGAGACTGGGAAGTAAAAAGAATTCCTAAGCTCTCCCATATATAATTCCTAAATGACTCAAAACATTTTTTTCTAGACACAACTCGGCTGCTAAAAACGATCAAGCAATGGGGCTCCTAAGGTCGGGGAAGGCTCTGATTACCAACTTGTAATGCCCTCGATGCGGCTATAGCTCCCACGTGTCGAGGCACGACTTAGAGACATAACCGCATTGAAAGCAATGTCGCAAGTTAGGCAATCATCACAAAATCCCATGTAATATACAGAATAAAAAGGGGAGATACATAGTTGGCTTACACTCGCCATGTCACATCAAAGTACATAAATAACATACATCAAGCAAACACTCATGGCCCGACTACAGTGCCAAAATAGAAGAAAACCCAACATGCGACACGGTCCCGATCAAACCCCAACTGGGCACCACTACTGATCATCAGGAAAAGAGACATAGTAACGCTGAGAGTCCTCGTCGAACTCCCACTTCAGCTCGTACTGCTCACCTGGAGCGGAATCACCTGGACCTGCATCTGGAGTTATAGTATCTGTGAGCCACAGGGACTCAGCAATCTCGCACCCTCGCGATCAAGACTATTTAAGCTTATAGGAAGGGGTAAGGCAAAATATATGTGGAGCTGCAGCAAGCGACTAGCATATATGGTGGCTAACTTATACGCAAAAGAGAGCGAGAAGAGGAGGCAAAGCGCGAGCGAGAATCTAGAGGAACAACCTGCGCAAGCATTACTCCAACACCGTGTCCACTTCCCGGACTCCGCCGAGAAGGGGCCATCACGGTAACACACACGGTTGATTCATTTTAATTAAGTTTATATTTAAGTTATCTACATCCAGACATTAACAAATTCCCATCTGTCCATAACCGCGGGCACGGCTTTCGAAAGTTCAATCCCTGCAGGGGAGTCCCAACTTAGCCCATGACAAGCTCTCACGGTCAACGAAGGAATAGACCTCCACCCGAGACACACCGATCAGACTCGGTAACCCGGTACAACAAGACATTTCGACATGTTAAAACAAGACCAGCAACACCGCCCGAATGTGCCGACAAATCCCGATAGGAGCTGCACATATCTCTTTCTCAGGGCACACTCAGATTGTCTTAGGTACGGGTAGGCCAGCCCAGAGTTGCCCCTGGTGGCCACCGGCAGCTGACAGGTGGACCAACACTCAGAGGAGCACTGGCCCGGGGGGGTTTAAATAAGATGATCCTCGGGCTCCGGAAACCCAAGGGAAAAAGAGGCTAGGTGGCAAATGGTAAAAACAAGGTTGGGCATTGCTGGAAAAGCTTTAATCAAGGCGAACTATCAAGGAGTTCCCATTATAACCCAACCGCGTTAGGAACGCAAAAATCCGGGAACATAACACCGATATGACGGAAACTAGGGCGGCAAGAGTGGAACAAAACACTAGGCGAGAGGCCGAGCCTTCCACCCTTTACCAAGTATATAGATGCATTAAGATAACATAGCCATATGATGATATCCCAACAAGTAAATAAATGTTCCAACAAGGAACGCCTCCAATCTTCACCTTCAACTAACAACGCTATAAGAGGGGGCTGAGCAAAGCGGTAACATAGCCAATCAACGGTTTGCTAGGACATGGTGGGTTATAGGTTTGACATGGCAATTGGGAGACTGACAAGCAAAAGGTAGGCATCGTAGCATTGGCATAGCAAAGAGCGAGCAAACTAGCATAGCAAAGATAGTAGTGATTTCGAGGGTATGGTCATCTTGCCTGCAAAGCTGTCAGAGTTGACTGGATCCTCAAAAGCAAACTCAACGGGCTCCTCGTTAGCGAACTCGTCTCCCGGCTCTACCCAAACAAGACAAACAAGCAACAAGGATACAATCAACCACGGTCAAGCCCAAACAATAAGATGCAAAGATGGTATGCTATGCGGGATGCGATGCGAGATGCAAAAATGCAAGATATGACAGGAAATGCATGAACCTGGCCTCAACTTGGAAAACCAAGTGTGCCACTAGAAAGATGGGATGAAATCGCTTGAAAGCGATATAAAGATCGCCGGAATCGGAGTTACGGTTTGGAAATGGCAAGCGATTTAAGAATGACACCGGTCTGCGATTTACAGCAAGTAGGCATCTAAATGCAACGAAATGAACATACTACAGCACTCAAACATGACAACAAAATACATGGTAGGGAAGCATTCAAGATGCTTAACAAAAGACTAGCACTGAGACACGGCCAATTCATCCATTATGAGGTTCAAACAAGCATGGCAAAAACGCAAATGCAAAACAGATTTCAGACTTAGTGAAATTAACACTTGTCTGAAATTTCAGATCATGAAGCCCTCTTCGGAGCAACAAAATGCAAGCTAGAAATGGCAAGAACAATGGCATAGCATGCATGGATCAACTACAATAGCATCGGCAAAATCGCAAACGAGGTGACGATCTGCCCAGATTCACAACGAAGCAAAAGTAGAGCTCGATTGACTCAATCTAGGGTGCTCCATAATTGCAAGTAAAGACATGGATGGATACACCATAACAAGATTAACAAAACTCCTTTACTGATCATCCTCAAAAGGGGAACGGATCACTAGGAAACAACATGAACATATGGCATCATGAACTAAATAATCCCAGACTTAGTGAAAACTACTAAGTCCCTGAAAACAGATTTACCGGGTGCCTCACTTTGCAAGCTTGCACAAGTCACCACACACATCACAAAAATGCATGGGTTGAACCTCTGGAAAGATAACAAAATGCTTAACAAAACATATGAAGGACTCACATGCATATCATGCACACAATAATCATGGCAAAAATGACAAAAGTCTAAGATGAACTAGCAGATCTGATAATTAACTCACGAAGCCTCCTTCTAACAGCATTTCGGGCATCAAGATGAACTCAAATGAAAATTATGCAATCGAATGAAATGATGTACTCGTCGAGACGAACATTTTGATATATTATATGTCCAAAACGGAGCTACGGATGCGGAGATATGGCAGGTCAAAGTATGCACAAAAATTACGGGGAGAGGGGGAAAAGTCAACCCTTAGGGTTTCACTGTAGCACCAATCTGGATCGGGCGCGCGACACTGTTCACCGGCGGCATGGAAGCCGAGGACGGCCGGCGACGTTGAGGAAGCAGCCGGCAGAGAGGGGAGGAGGAGGAGGACGGCGGGGCCGGGCCGGATCCGGCGATGGGCGGCGGCGGAGCGGCGCCGGGCGACGAGGCGGAGTGGCGGTGGGGTCCCGGCGGCTTCGGGCGGCGAGGCGAGGTGGTGGCTGTGGCGGCCGGGGGCAGCGATGGCGCGATGGTGCTGCGCGGCGGCGCCGGCCACCAGAGCTTGGGGAGGCGGCGGCGCTCGAGAGGAAGGAGAGGCGTGGGGCGCGGCCCGGGTAGGTGGCGGCGGGGGCCGGCCTTGGGCCTGGCGGGCCGCGGCGGTGGAGGCGGCTAGTGTGCCACGTGGCGGCGTGGGAGAGGGCGGCGGCGGTATGTCAGGCCGGGTCGGACAATGTCCGGCCGGCTCGAGAGATTTTTAGGGTTTCGGGGAGAGGGGAGATCCGAAAACGGAGGGGGTGTATTTATTGGCATAAGTGGAGCTAGAAGAGTCCAAATGAGGTGCGGTTTTCGGCCACGCGATCGTGATCGAACGCTCTAGATGATGGAGCATAGTTTGGTGGGTTTTGGGCCAAATTGGATGGGTGTTGGGCTGCAACACACACGAGGCCTTTTCGGTCCCTCGGTTAACCGTTGGAGTATCAAACGAAGTCCAAATGATACGAAACTTGACAGGCGGTCTACCGGTAGTAAACCAAGGCCGCTTGGCAAGTCTCGGTCCAATCCGGAAATGTTTAATCCCCACACACGAAACAAAGCTAGAAATGACCACCGGAGGAGAATGAAGCGCCGGAATGCAAAACGGACAACGGGGAAAATTGTCAGGACCCCGACTCAATGCCACATCGACCTAGCATGTAACACCTCATATCACTTTGTGGCCTCACGCACGGTATTCCCACGGGTGTCGCCTTACCTTTGCCCGGGACCGTTTGCGCCTTTTGGCACACGTATATGACAGTGTCGCTAGCATCCATATGATAAGGAGCCCGGGCTGACATGGCTAGTCGTAAACCCAAAGTGGCACAGACTTACAGGGACAGACATCCATGACCCAGCATCGAACGTGTCGGTCATCAGCGAGTGAATCCAGGCTGTAGCACTGGGCTAGCAGGACTCCGGTGAACCGGGCTGTAGCAGGCTAACAGGACTCCGGTATTCATCGCGTGACATTTCCCCGAAGGGACAGACACAGGAACGAAGAAGGACACATGCCGGCCAGCCTAAGTGTTCCGGAGCAGTAGCAAGCTACCATGGCTCAGTGGAAACACTAGGAGACATTTCCCGGTAAGAGAGGCTACTAAAGATAAACAACTAGATGGTCAGATCCCACACATACCAAGCATTTCAATAACATACACACAATATGCTCGATATGTGCAAATACAACATGGCATCACAACATGACTCTACGACTCAAGTAATTTATTCAATAGGCTCCGAGGAGCGAGACATTACAAACATGGGTCTCACGACCCAACAATCAGAGCATACAAGTCAAAGCACAAGCGGAAGCTATCATGTCTGAGTACAGACATCTATAAATGAAAAAGGCTGAGAAGCCTGACTATCTATCAGATCCTGCCGAGGGCACAAGATCGTAGCTGAGGTATCAAGCTAAACGTCGAAGTCCACGTGGAACTACTAGTGAGACTGAAGTCTCTCTGCAAAAACATAAAATAGGCAAACGTGAGTACAAATGTACCCAGCAAGACTTACATCAGAACTATCTACATATGCATCATTATCAACAAAGGGGATGGTAGGGTTTGACTGCAGCAAGCCAGCTTTGACTCGGTGGCTATCCTGAACTACGACTGCAAGTAACTCTTTTGAAGTGGCGCACACGAGTCCACATATTCACCAACCAATACACCACTATGGATCCGCTCCCGTCTCCCTACGAGAACGCCATCCATAGCACTCACGCTTATCTTGCGTATTTTAGAGTATCCACTTTCACTTGTCTATGAACTGATATCAGCAACCCAGAAGTCCTTTTCCGCGGACACGGCTATTCGAATAGATGATGTTAACCCTGCAGGGGTGTACTTCTTCACACACGCTCTCACCACTTACCGCCGTTTACACGACATGTACTCGGCAACCTTCAAGCGGAAGCCCAACGTGGGTGTCGGCCACGGCCTACCTAAACACTCAAGTCTCTAGTCCAGGTTTATCGCCTATTCGGGTTCCATCCATGAGGAGATCCGGCCGGGGTTTCGCTCACAGCCCCAAACGATGTGAACAGGGTTCCCGAGACACCAAACGGGCGCCCGGTACACCGTGCCACGTGCCTACCGCATCACAGCCCACCCCTACGGTCAGCGCTGCCCACGGCCTCCAGCATACTACAAACACCAGAAACTACTTGCAACTCCTGGACAGAGGACAAGGGTGATCAAGAAGCCGAGAGGGTCCATTGGTTTCGGGCCCAATGCGTGGTAGTAGCTGAATCATGGATCACAAACACAGAACTCAGTTCCTGAGGACGGCTGCAATGAGACAACCCACCATGTACTCCTACATGGCCTCTCACCGCTACCTTTACCAAATCGTGTTCACACACTTAGCTCACACACAGTAGGACATGTTCACACGCCTCTGATTCATCCCCGATGAAACAGACCTGACTCAACTCTAAGCAGTAGCAGGCATGACAAACAAGCATGAATGAGTAGGCACATCAGGGCTCAAACAACTCCTACTCATGCTAGTGGGTTTCATCTATTTACTGTGGCAATGACAGGTCATGCAAAGGATAAAGGGGTTCAGCTACCGCAGCAAGTATCAAATATGTCGTTGTTGTCCTAATGCAGTAAAAGAGAGCAGGAGCGAGAGAGTGGGATTTTATCGGAATGAACAAGGGGGTTTTGCTTGCCTGGCACTTCTGAAGATAATATAGCTCTTCATCGGTGTCATCGATCACATCGTCGGTACACGTCTATCGAGAGGGGACAAATACCGGCAACACAGAAAGGAACACAATCAATGCAATGCACAATATGATGCATGCTATGACATGGCAATATGAATGTGTTTTGGGCTAATGCACCTAAAACCAGATTAAATGAAGTTGGTTTGAATCCAAGATTCAAATTCAAACTCCATATGTGGTTATTTAAATGTCATTCACTTCATTTGCCCTAAACAGTAGTGATAAGTTGTTCTAACATGCATGAAAATGGTACAGATGGATTCCTTGAATTTTTCTGATAATTTTTCATATATAAATTATTTAATTTGGAGTTACGGTTGAATTTCTATGATTTATTGAAGTTTTAGCTATTTTCTGGAATTTCCTGATTATTTTTAAATCCAGAAAATACTTATTGCGTCAGCCCCACGTCACAGTGACGTCAGCAGGGTCAACTGGGCTGGCTCGGGTCAAACCTGACGTGTGGGGGCCACACGTCAGTGACACAGGAGCTAATCCCGGTCAAACCCAGCGCTGACTGGGGTTTGACCAGGGGTGGGGCCCACTGCCAGTGGCTGTGGGTTTAATTAGTTGGGTCATTAACACTAATTAAGCGTGCCACGTCGGCGGTCGCCGGAGTATCGCCGGCGGCGACCATTCCGCACGGCGGCGCGGCTCGGATTTGAGCTAGGGGCGATGGTTTGGCGCGCGGTTTGGCTCATTAGAACGTCCGCGACGCGGCGCGTCCAGCGGTGGCTGTGGCCGCGGCTGGGGTGGCCGGAGCCGACGACGGCGATGGCAAGTGCGGCGGCCGGAGCTTCGGGTTCGAGCGGGGCGAGGCCACAGAGGACGGGAGGGATGGCTAAGGGGCTCGCCGAGCTCCTGAAGATGCTAGGAGCACGGTGCCGTGCTCGGTTTCGAGCCTTGCTGGCTGCAGTGACGGCGGCGACATCGCCGGCGGCGTGGGGTTCTCGGCTCGTTGTGAACGGCGGCTAGAGAGGGAGGTAGGGCACGGGGAGAGGGGGAATCGGGTCAAGGGCTCACCGCGGAGCTGCAGGGAGGGTTAGTGGGCTCGGGGGCGCGCCGGAGTGGCCGAATCGACGGAGAAGGGCGCCGGGGCCGAAGCTTGGAGATGATGACGATGGCGGCTGCTCGGGGCCCTCCTGGTCGCGTGAGACGTCGAGGAGGTCGAGGGAGGCACTGCGGAGCTCGGGAGCGCGTCGGGGAGGAGAGGGGGTGGTGGTGGCCGCGGCGGACGGCGTCGGTGGCGACGGGGCTCCGCTCGGTGGAGGAGAGAGGGAGCCAGAGAAAGGGGGGAGAAGTGAGAGGGGGTCGGGGAGGCGCGTGGCGTCTCCGGGCGTCGAGGAGGGAGGCAACCAGGCAGGAGGTGGCCAGGGGGAAGCAGGAGGTGGCCGAGGCCTCTCGGGCGCGCGCCACGCCTCGCCTCTGTTCGTCCTCCTGGCAGAGGAGGAAGAGGACAAGGGGGAGGAGGTGGGCTGGGCCGGCCAGATGGAGCTGGGCCAGGTAAGTTTGGGCCGGGTGGGCTGACAGGTAAGCTGAGGTAAGTCTATCTCTTTGCTTTTATTTACTGTTTTCTATTTTTGTTCTGTTTTGTTTTATTTAATTTATTTTGCCACTGTTTTGAATTTAAAATAATTCAAACAATGCCAAAAACTCCTCTGAATATTTTATATTGCTAGATGGACTTTTCCAAAAGCTTATAAAATATTTCAGGGGTATTTGAAATTATATTCTAATTATATGAATATAATTCAAATTCAAATAGCTAATGAATTAAATCCAAAGTCCCAAAAATAAATCCTTAAAAATGTTCAATATTTTGGTTGGGACCAGAACCCTTACCAAAAATTATCAAACATTTAAGAAGAGCATTTTGGAGCAATGAATGAGATTTCTAGGGTTTTTGCCCCTCTTTTATTTAAGTTTTTGAGGCTTCCAAAATTCCTCAGTTCAAATTTCAGAATTTAAATATGATGCACACACCAGGCAGCACCAGAAGCTAGGGATGTGACAACTCACCCCCACTAAACAAGAATCTCGTCTCGAGATTCAAGCGTAGGGTAGGACGAAGGGGAAACGCAAACTAGTACAATCTTCATGATCCAGGTTGCACTTCAAATGAACGTTGATTCGATCACCATCTTTGTCTTGTCGTCTTGTTCTGAGAACTCCAACTAATCATGACAAGAAGAGGAAAGGGAAACTCTAGAAGGATCGAACTTCTCGAAGGTCGAACCACTCACGGAATGAGACATAGAACCATCTCTCGGGTGGAGACACGAGATACACATCAAGAGGGGTGGAAAGAAACGGATGACGAAGGTTCACTAGGTGGACAACAATTCCACACTTAAAAAGGTGGTAAACGATTGTCAACGTAGCGAGGAGTTGAGTTGCCATGATACCATAACGATACACCTTAGGGAAGGTGACTCGTAGAGATATCCCCTTAAGTGGCAAAAAGAATTACTTTTGATTCAGAGATCATTGAAACTCTTTAAACCAGCCTAAGGCAATTCTCGAGCGATCATTTGGAGGGGGTCGGTAGAATGGCATACTCAGACTTGGATGATGTGGATTACCTTGTTGAAGACAACGTAATGGATGAATTTGCTTATCACCGGAGATGGAAGAGACCCATGGTAGAATGGCACATTGGCGGTGCAAGCTAGGAACAAAATGCAAATGCTGGGAATGATTCTGGTAACTGGGGAAAACCCAACAATAGAGAGTGAATTCACTGTTTGAAAAGATCATAGCATTGCCGAGGAAACTGAGAGCAAACCCAGTTAGTGCCGATGATAACACCTAGCGCTTGTGCGTGCTCTCAAGAACTTGAGCATTTCCATATTCATCAAGGTTTTACCAACATCCGTGTCAAGAATCCTGGCAACACAACATACCACCATGATGAACAACGATGGACGATGCAGATGCATAGGAAGATAACACTTACTCAGATTTCACCCTAGCGAGGCCAAGGAAACAAAATCTGGATGATCGACCGAGAGACATTTAGCACTCCGCTTCTAATGTTCTCCTTGACGTGCTAGTGTAACCCATTCATAGATATGGTTTGATATCTAGAACATCAAGTAAAAGGTCGGACTTCGGGATCTCAAAATCCATAGGGGCAACTAGGGAGTAAATCCTACGAAATCCCTATGGGGAGGTGGCCAACTTCCTCAATCAAGATATTATAATAACAGGTCTTCCGGCTGGGTGTGTTGGCCACGACATCCACTTTACCGGTTTTCGAGGGACCGATATTATAGTTCTTGGGAAATGTTCCAAACCATCATATCTGCCTGAGATTCAGATCTGGTTGGTGTCAGGATATTCCAGACTCATCGAGTCTAGGAAGAAAAATGAAAGTTTGCAACACAAATCGACGAGATGACATTGCGAGATTCTCAGGAAATGAACTACGATAGGAAGCTCCAAAACATGAGCTGGTTCTGCTACAACCTGTGAACACGATGTCCAAGACAAGCATGACCACAAAGTAGTCTTATAATAAAACACTACCGAGTTCAGGAGGGGGAACCATCATTAATGACATCGAAGTCTCCACGCGTGGAAGTCCAAAGAGTTTACCTTAGACAGACTCCTTTATCTTTGAACAACTCAATCAGTGGCTTGGTGTGCTAGGATATACATATAGAATGGAGGTTGCAAATCTCCAGACCACAGAATACTTCGCACGTATGCATGACTGACTTGGGATGATTCCAGAGGAAGCAAAACTAACTTTCTCAAATTCACGGCGGCAACTTTCACCAAATGCACGTGTATAAAAGGAAGTCACTCCTTTCATCAAACAAATACTTCATGAGCTAGCATGAAGAAAATGCTTTCAAAAGTTTCCAACACTAGCTTAATGTCCAACAAAATCATGGAGGAGATAAGGATGTTGTCAATGGGCTCAACAACAATTCATCTGGGTTTCCTTTTAAAAGGAATTCCATAGTTAAGAGAACAAGTGATAGCATTGGTCAGACCCAAAAGATATAATGGTGTATGCTCGAGGGATCAACCACGAGTAAGACAACATTACGAATATCGTTGGTTCTGGTCTGATTGGATGATAGCCCATACTCAAATCAAAGATGGGGTAAGACAATAGGTCCAACAACTGATCACAAGGACCAATTAATGAAGATATCATCTTTCTTCAACACACACACACAGAAAGATATCCCTTAACATGAACTAAGTCAGACAGGCTTTTATCTTCCAACTCTCCAAGTTGTTGTTTGGCTTAACCAACTAGCTCAGGGGTATCTAACACCGATTCTTGGAGAGAAAGTGGTTCACAAGAAACCAACTTGATCACGAGCTCAACGTAACAGTCAGGTGACAGCCTGGTGATACTTTCAAGAAGATATTCAGAAAATCACGAACCACCGATATGTTACTAAGATCGAGGACAATCCTGCTTTTCAGGGCAAGACGATATGATCAATAGAGCAAGGATTTGAAATAATCCTAACTCATCAATCAAAGGGTGCACCGAAATAAGGACTAGGTAGCACGATCAGTCTTAGAATGATGATTCAAGAACCAACACGCTAAGAATGAAATTATTATCCTTTAACTACCAAGCAACAGAGTTGCTAGCAGTATTGATTTCACACGCCATGATTCATTTGTCGGCATTCCGGTTACAATACACAGGAACCGAGGAATGAACAATGATGGCAAAAGTATCACTGTACCAAGAGTTCATAGAATGGTGTGCAATTCCTATAACAATCCCGATACAGAAGATGGTAATACTCCAAGGTAGAACAGAGCAAAAGCTGGATTGGCATTTTGATCTGCGGAGTACAATTGTTTTGACCCAATCCTAGATATGGATGAGGTACTGGAGTTTGTTTCTCCTATTCATTCTGAAATAGAATGGCTTGGTGGACCACAAGGGTAATAGGCATCGACGAACGAATGCACGCATACTCTTGACTATCAATTGATAGACGAGGATCAGAAGACAACTAAAGAGGGACAACTCAAAGGAACATACGATTTTCTGAGTTGTGGATGCATGGTTTAGCATGTCGAACGAATTCCACATATTTCTTCCGGATAACCCATGCAGAAAGGTAGAACTCGCAGAGTCACGATGTAGAATCGAGAACCCATCGAGAGCACTCTGATTGTGATCTTTCGATCAGCGAGGAACATCTGCCATAAGCGGTTCATAGTATTTGGAAGAAAGGAATACCACGAATATCGAGGACTAATGCAAAGGTTACTAATATCCTGAGGGAACTAGCAAACACTATCAACATGAAGTAGGTAGAGTGAATCTCGGGTTCAAAACCCAGAAATAGAATACCTACTACTAAGTGGCATCACGGGATGCTTTCGAGAATAAGGGCCAGAATCATCACACTAGGACACAAATCATGGCTAGCTTACTAGGTGACTCCCTAAAACACCTAGGGTCATAATAATAGCTCCAACATAAAGGTCGAGGCAGTAGAATACCTCAACTCAACAATTAGTGTGATTGAGCTGGCATAAAGGAACATCGAAACCAGAGGGAAAGGATTTGCAAATGCATCAGACTACTTAGAAACCTGGGATGACTCGGACAGCATATCGGCTGTAAATGCTCAGAAAAGATTTGAGACATTCACAAAAATGGTGGCATAACCACTCAGAAGCACAATATCAAGGTTTCGAGATCAACAGTTAACATACGGAAGTAGTAGGAACTGAACTGAGGCTTGAATCAACAATCTTATAAGTCTACGGATTAGTAACACGTGATCCTGATAGAAAGAAGAGATAGCCTAGTTCTTAATCCCCGTAGAAGATAAGATGATGACTCAGATCAGAAGGGCATAAGGTATAAGGAGTAAAAAGAGCCTTACGTTCCATCCCACAATCAATTCCCTTACATATAACTAAAGCATTTCTAGACTCAACTTCGACCAGTTTGGCTTGGTAATCCTACAGGCAGTCAAGCTCTGATACCAACGCTGTCAGGACCCCGACTCAATGTCACATCGATCTAGCCGGTAACACCTCATATCACTTTGCGGCCTCACGCACGGTATCCCCACGGGTGTCGCCTTACCTTTGCCCGGGACCGTTTGCGCCTTTTGGCTCACGTATATGATAGTGTCGCTAGCATCCATATGATAAGGAGCCCGGGCTGACATGACTAGTCGTAAACCCAAAGTGGCACAGACTTACAGGGACAGGCATCCATGACCCAGCTTCGAACGTGTCGGTCATCAGCAAGTGGGTCCGGGCTGTAGCACTGGGCTAGCAGGACTCCGGTAAACCGGACTGTAGCGGGCTAACAGGACTCCGGTACTCAAAGCGTGACATTTCCCCGAAGGGACAGACACAGGAACGAAGAAGGACACATGCCGGCCAGCCTAAGTGTTCCGGAGCAGTAGCAAGCTACCATGGCTCAGTGGAAACACTAGGAGACATTTCCCGGTAAGAGAGGCTACTAAAGATAAACAACTAGATGGTCAGATCCCACACATACCAAGCATTTCAATAACATACACACAATATGCTCGATATGTGCAAATACAACATGGCATCACAACATGTCTCTACGACTCAAGTAATTATTCATTAGGCTCCGAGGAGCGGGACATTACAAACATGGGTCTCACGACCCAACAATCAGAGCATACAAGTCAAAGCACAAGCGGAAGCTATCATGTCTGAGTACAGACATCTATAAATGAAAAAGGCTGAGAAGCCTGACTATCTATCAGATCCTGCCGAGGGCACAAGATCGTAGCTGAGGTATCAAGCTAAACGTCGAAGTCCACGTGGAACTACTAGTGAGACTGAAGTCTCTCTGCAAAAACATAAAATAGGCAAACGTGAGTACAAATGTACCCAGCAAGACTTACATCAGAACTATCTACATATGCATCATTATCAACAAAGGGGATGGTAGGGTTTGACTGCAGCAAGCCAGCTTTGACTCGGTGGCTATCCTGAACTACGACTGCAAGTAACTCTTTTGAAGTGGCGCACACGAGTCCACATATTCACCAACCAATACACCACTATGGATCCGCTCCCGTCTCCCTACGAGAACGCCATCCATAGCACTCACGCTTATCTTGCGTGTTTTAGAGTATCCACTTTCACTTGTCTATGAACTGTACAAGGGGTCCAAGTTTCCATATCCGAGGACACGGCTATTCGAATAGATGATGTTAACCCTGCAGGGGTGTACTTCTTCACACACGCTCTCACCACTTACCGCCGTTTACACGACATGTACTCGGCAACCTTCAAGCGGAAGCCCAACGTGGGTGTCGGCCACGGCCTACCTAAACACTCAAGTCTCTAGTCCAGGTTTATCGCCTATTCGGGTTCCATCCATGAGGAGATACGGCCGGGGTTTCGCTCACAACCCCAAACGATGTGAACAGGGTTCCCGAGACACCAAACGGGCGCCCGGTACACCGTGCCACGTGCCTACCGCATCACAGCCCACCCCTACGGTCAGCGCTGCCCACGGCCTCCAGCATACTACAAACACCAGAAACTACTTGCAACTCCTGGACAGAGGACAAGGGTGATCAAGAAGCCGAGAGGGTCCATTGGTTTCGGGCCCAATGCGTGGTAGTAGCTGAATCATGGATCACAAACACAGAACTCGGTTCCTGAGGACGGCTTCAATGAGACAACCCACCATGTACTCCTACATGGCCTCTCACCGATACCTTTACCAAATCGTGTTCACACACTTAGCTCACACACAGTAGGACATGTTCACACGCCTCTGATTCATCCCCGATGAATCAGACCTGACTCAACTCTAAGCAGTAGCAGGCATGACAAACAAGCATGAATGAGTAGGCACATCAGGGCTCAAACAACTCCTACTCATGCTAGTGGGTTTCATCTATTTACTGTGGCAATGACAGGTCATGCAAAGGATAAAGGGGTTCAGCTACCGCAGCAAGTATCAATATGATCGTTGTTGTCCTAATGCAGTAAAAGAGAGCAGGAGCGAGAGAGTGGGATTTTATCGGAATGAACAAGGGGGTTTTGCTTGCCTGGCACTTCTGAAGATAATATAGCTCTTCATCGGTGTCAACGATCACATCGTCGGTACACGTCTATCGAGAGGGGACAGATACCGGCAACACAGAAAGGAACACAATCAATGCAATGCACAATATGATGCATGCTATGACATGGCAATATGAATGTGTTTTGGGCTAATGCACCTAAAACCAGATTAAATGAAGTTGGTTTGAATCCAAGATTCAAATTCAAACTCCATATGTGGTTATTTAAATGTCATTCACTTCATTTGCCCTAAACAGTAGTGATAAGTTGTTCTAACATGCATGAAAATGGTACAGATGGATTCCTTGAATTTTTCTGATAATTTTTCATATATAAATTATTTAATTTGGAGTTACGGTTGAATTTCTATGATTTATTGAAGTTTTAGCTATTTTCTGGAATTTCCTGATTATTTTTTAAATCCAGAAAATACTTATTGCGTCAGCCCCACGTCACAGTGACGTCAGCAGGGTCAACTGGGCTGGCTCGGGTCAAACCTGACGTGTGGGGGCCACACGTCAGTGACACAGGAGCTAATCCCGGTCAAACCCAGCGCTGACTGGGGTTTGACCAGGGGTGGGGCCCACTGCCAGTGGCTGTGGGTTTAATTAGTTGGGTCATTAACACTAATTAAGCGTGCCACGTCGGCGGTCGCCGGAGTATCGCCGGCGGCGACCATTCCGCACGGCGGCGCGGCTCGGATTTGAGCTAGGGGCGATGGTTTGGCGCGCGGTTTGGCTCATTAGAACGTCCGCGACGCGGCGCGTCCAGCGGTGGCTGTGGCCGCGGCTGGGGTGGCCGGAGCCGACGACGGCGATGGCAAGTGCGGCGGCCGGAGCTTCGGGTTCGAGCGGGGCGAGGCCACAGAGGACGGGAGGGATGGCTAAGGGGCTCGCCGAGCTCCTGAAGATGCTAGGAGCACGGTGCCGTGCTCGGTTTCGAGCCTTGCTGGCTGCAGTGACGGCGGCGACATCGCCGGCGGCGTGGGGTTCTCGGCTCGTTGTGAACGGCGGCTAGAGAGGGAGGTAGGGCACGGGGAGAGGGGGAATCGGGTCAAGGGCTCACCGCGGAGCTGCAGGGAGGGTTAGTGGGCTCGGGGGCGCGCCGGAGTGGCCGAATCGACGGAGAAGGGCGCCGGGGCCGAAGCTTGGAGATGATGACGATGGCGGCTGCTCGGGGCCCTCCTGGTCGCGTGAGACGTCGAGGAGGTCGAGGGAGGCACTGCGGAGCTCGGGAGCGCGTCGGGGAGGAGAGGGGGTGGTGGTGGCCGCGGCGGACGGCGTCGGTGGCGACGGGGCTCCGCTCGGTGGAGGAGAGAGGGAGCCAGAGAAAGGGGGGGAGAAGTGAGAGGGGGTCGGGGAGGCGCGTGGCGTCTCCGGGCGTCGAGGAGGGAGGCAACCAGGCAGGAGGTGGCCAGGGGGAAGCAGGAGGTGGCCGAGGCCTCTCGGGCGCGCGCCACGCCTCGCCTCTGTTCGTCCTCCTGGCAGAGGAGGAAGAGGACAAGGGGGAGGAGGTGGGCTGGGCCGGCCAGATGGAGCTGGGCCAGGTAAGTGGCGCCAGGTAAGTTTGGGCCGGGTGGGCTGACAGGTAAGCTGAGGTAAGTCTCTCTCTCTGCTTTTATTTACTGTTTTCTATTTTTGTTCTGTTTTATTTAATTTATTTTGCCACTGTTTTGAATTTAAAATAATTCAAACAATGCCAAAAACTCCTCTGAATATTTTATATTGCTAGATGGACTTTTCCAAAAGCTTATAAAATATTTCAGGGGTATTTGAAATTATATTCTAATTATATGAATATAATTCAAATTCAAATAGCTAATGAATTAAATCCAAAGTCCCAAAAATAAATCCTTAAAAATGTTCAATATTTTGGTTGGGACCAGAACCCTTACCAAAAATTATCAAACATTTAAGAAGAGCATTTTGGAGCAATGAATGAGATTTCTAGGGTTTTTGCCCCTCTTTTATTTAAGTTTTTGAGGCTTCCAAAATTCCTCAGTTCAAATTTCAGAATTTAAACATGATGCACACACCAGGCAGCACCAGAAGCTAGGGATGTGACAAAAATGCTCGAATGCATGAGATGAACATGTATGCAAATGCAATGCACATGATGACATGATATGAGATGCATGAAAACGAAAACAACACACGGAGACAAAGACCCGAACCCGTGAAATAAATATAACTTAACGCCGGAAACGGCAAGAGTTGGAGTACAAATTGGGAAAGTTATATCTGGGGCGTTACAGCGGTAGAGGATGCAATCATTAGGGCATGCATGTATCTTCTGCACCTCTAACCCTAGAGGGCAGACAACCTTCTTTGCTTCGTACGTACTCTCGGGCAACTCGTTGTCCTTTGGAAGCATATCCTTTATCATTACTAGCAACTTTCCAAATCCCTTGTCAGATACACCATTCTCTGCCTTCCATTGCAGCAATTCCAGTGTGGTGGCCAGCTTTTTCTTGTCACCTACGCAATTCGGGTACAACAATTTTTTGTGATCCTCTAACATGCGCTGCAACTTCTTCTTCTCCAAATCACTTGCGCAGTTTCTCTTTGCATCAGCAATGGCCCGACCTAGATCATCAATGGGCTCATCTGATGCCTCTTCTTCAGCTTCTTCCCGCATTGCCGGCTCAGCTTCTTCCCGCATTACTGGCTCAGCTTCTTCCCCCATTGTTGTATCATCGTATTCAGGGAACCCATGGCCAGGATAGCTGTTGTCGTCCTCTTCTTCTTCATTGTCTTCCATCATAACCCCTCTTTCTCCGTGCTTGGTCCAAACATTATAGTGGGGCATGAAACCGGACTTAAACAGGTGGACGTGAATGGTTCTTGATGTAGAGTAATTGTGACCATTCTTACAGCCAACACATGGACAAGGCATAAAACCATCTGCCCGCTTATTTGCCTCAGCCGCAAGCAGAAAAGTATGCACAGCCTCAACGAACTGGGGAGAGCATCGGTCATCATACATCCATTGCCGGCTCATCTTCATTACACAACACTGAATAGACCAAATTAATACAAGTTCATACATAAAGTTCATACAACACTTAAATGCAACAAACAAATAACTCTCTAGCTAAAGCATTTAAATGCAACAACAAATGCGATCAAGATCGCAACTAAGGTAACAATGGATCCAACAGCATAATGATACCAAGCCTCACTATCGATGGCATATTTTCTAATCTTTCTAATCTTCAAGCGCATTTTCTCCATCTTGATCTTGTGATCATCGACGACATCGGCAACATGCAACTCCAATTCCATCTTCTCCCCCTCAATTCTTTTCAATTTTTCTTTCAAGTACTCGTTTTCTCTTTCAACTAAATTTAACCTCTCGACAATAGGGTCGATTGGAATTTCCGGTTCACATACCTCCTAGAAAAAATTTCTATGTCAACTTGATGGGCATAATTTGTCATAAACACGAAATGCAACTAGTTTTAAAAGAAAATATATATACCACATCCGAATCATAACAAGGATGAGGGCCGACGGGGACGGATATCAAAACCATGGCACTATATGTATAACAAACAACGTACGGGTAAGATAATTATACGAGTAACTATATATCCAAATCACACAAACATCAATTTTTATATAAAATTTCATGAACAAAGAGGCTCACCACAAGGTGGTGCCGTCGACGGGACGGTGCGGGCGATCGATGGTGGTTACGACGGAGATTAAGAAGGCACTAAGTAAACCACACCTACATATGCAAACTAAGTGTTATTTTTGACCTCAAATTGCATATAAATCAAATACTAGCACATATATATATTTCCTCCCAAATTACTAAACTCACAAATTAATCACTATATAAAGCATTGCAAGAGTTAATCTAGCAATGAGAGATGAAAGGACAAAGTTGCTAACCCTTGTTATCATTTGAATGGATGGGGGCCTTCAAATCTTGACAAATTTTGGGCAAAATGTGTGATGAGGTCGAGAGGAAGAGGGGAAGAACAGAGCGAGCTCGGGTGGATGAAGGGTTTATGTAGGACGACCTTTAGTACGGGTTCGTGCCAAGAACCGGTACTAAAGGGGCTGGAGGGCCCCCAGTCTGACAACATCCTGCCACCACTCTCATTAGTACCGGTTTGTGGCACGAACCGGTGCTAAAGGTTTGCCACGAACCGGTACTAATGAAAGCGGCCCGGCTAGCCGTTGGAACCGCTTCCCTAATGTGCTTCACGTTTGATCCTTTTTCTACTAGTGTAACATAAGCTCTTCTAGATGTTTGTGAGATTTTTCAATTTCTAGGGCAACATTGCCAAAATTGTCCTTGCTTCAACAACATAGCTTGTGCATGGTACCCCTAACGGCAACAGGAGCATCTCCAACAAAGTTCTTTTCTCCCGCTTCCCTCCAAGCATTAGCTATCACTTCTTGCAGGGCAGGCTCGTGTTCCCACATAACCTCATATTGCCTTAGTCTAGGCTTAACCAACCGGTCATGAAAAACTTCACAAGACATGTGAACCGGTACATGGTCAGAGCAAGGATAAGGTTCACACTGGGCTGGCCACTTCTCGGTCAAGCCTTACTAACATTCGAGTTATCACCTCTCTTATTATCGTATGTGTAGGGTACTCAACAAAACCATAGATCAGCCAAGTCACAGGTCTCTAGGACATCTCGAAAGGCCCTCATATGTCCTGGCGCCCTTGTTGTCAAAGAGAAGTGTTGAAAATCCCGCATTCATTCATTGAAGTCTCCCACTACAAACCACTGGAGATCCGATCTTGCACACGGGTGCTGAAGCGGAGACCACATCAAGTGGTGATCTTCCACTCTTGGTTCGCCATATACACAGGTCTACATGGCGGTTCATCCGGACCAGCTTTCACATGTGCATCAATACAACGATCATTAGAGAACCTCATGTCAACTGTTAAACTCTCATGCAGACCGACCCTTGTTCGATATCTCTTCATCTTAATTGTTGTTTGCCAAGTTTCACATAAGAACGGAATGGTGGGCGGATGTGACTTTACTATTATCACCAAATCTCGAACTACCCCCCCCCCACGCGGAAGTTCCAACTAAGCGGATTCATTACTTCCGACCGTCCTGCGCCGAAGAGGTCGTTGATATGCTAGTCGGAGTACTTTCAATGGTTGCACCATCATCCGCATTTAGCATCTTCTTGTTTTGCATTTTTCTGCGGGGTTCCGGAAGCAAAACTGATAGTAAGCTCTGATCCCTCAAACTGTCCACAATATCTTACATTTTGCTACAGAGGTAGTGAAAAGAAATGTCTTCACTTTGTGCCGGTACATTGTCCCATAGCTGAATATATGTGTTGTTTTCATTCAATTTTTTTGTTATTAGTAGTTTGTTCAACAACCTTGGGCTACCGCAAATTATTCTGATAGGTTGGATTGACATTATGGATTACTAGTCAAAGCACAATGCATAGCGCCAGTTTGAATATAAAATTATGCATTATGAAAACAAGATTGGTGTTATACATCAGGCACAAAAATAAAAGAGTGTATCAATAAATGTTGAAATGGACAAAGCAATTATTTTGAACTTAGATGAATAGAACATAGTACGTGGATGACCACCTATTGAGATTTGGCCTATTTGTGAAGTTAACATGCGGCATATATATGTAGATCACTAAGAGCATCTCCAACAAGCGCCCAAAAAGAGCTCCGCACACTAAAAATTCATGCATATATATGTTTCTGAATGCAGATGGAGCTGCGGCCGTGGAGAACCTTCGGGCGGAACTTGCCCAAGATAAAGATCAAGCCAGGAAAAGTGATGCGGCTGCCCTGAAGGCATTCGAGGAGTTGAAAGCCGAACATGCTGCTCACTGCCAAACCAAGGAAGAAATAGCCAGGATGGCTGTGGAATTGAAGAATGCCGCTGATCGTTACGAGCTTCTCAAAAAGGAAGATCGAGCGAAGAGGACAGACCTGGAGAAGGCCACGGTGGCATCCAAAGACACCCGCTCCGCAATGAGAGCGATCAAGGAGGAGCTACGTCAAGCCAGGGATATCGCGGCTGGGAAGCCCTTTATGCTGCGGATGAAGTTTGGAGATCCTAAGTATGCCCCTTTGGACCGGCTGTGGAGCACTACGGATGCGTATCTGGACTTAGCAGCGAGTGCTACCGATGCAGCCGAATACTTCCGAGATCAAAAAGATCGCGAAGTGGAAAAGCTGTTCTGGTCACAATTTAACATTCCAGAGCGCCCGCTTCCATTGACTGATCGGTTGGCTGAATGGGCCGAGCTTAATAGATTGTCCGGACTTGCCATGAGGTCTGTTGTGGATCATCTGGGGCCAGAAGGGCCAAAGCCGAACAGTTATTTTAGTTTGGTGCAGCAATTCCTTGGTGCAGTGCCACGTATCAACGTGATGAAGAGGTCGCCGTGTGTAGAGGGTGCGCGGATGGCCCTTGCCCGTGTCAAGACATACTGGGCAGAGATGGACGCCACCGCCATTGCAGCCCAAGATTCGGACGAGAGCCGAGTACGTGCCGAGCACTACTTTCGAGAAGTTCTTGAGGGCGCTCGTTCAATAGAAGCGCAGTGCTCGAAGAATATTATGCTCTAATGGCATGTATTCTTATCGAAAAATGATGTTTTACTGAATTGTAAAGGCTATTTTATATTTTTGCCTGAAAGAATTATAATACCTCCTGTGCGGCCGTTTATGTATATATGTATATAACCTGAAAGATGGCAGTCGTCGGCTTCAGCCCCCACGCATATAATGCGGGGGTGTTCGCAGAAGACGCACGTTCACACTTGATCCAACGTCTTTGTCCATTAAGGAGGTGATGTTGGAGCGAACTAGGCAATCAGACTATAATGCTTTAACACTTTCACTTAGCCAGAGGAGTTTGACGGTGGGGCTACTATATAGCCCCTGGTTGCTCCGCGCTCGTCCAAATTTGGGGCGCGTACATGCCTGGTAGGGAAACGGCCCTTCATTAAGGCGGAGTAATCCCGAAGATTCCGCTAGGTCATCGAGTGGTTGACCAGTCTCACGCTATATCATGATAGTCAGTTTTCGGCTTTCTCTACTGAGGTGCTCGTCCGGATGAACCAGGGCACAATCGCAGTAGTTCTCCTGGTGGCACCTTAGCCGATAGAGCGGAACGTAAGGCAGCAAAACACAGGAGCCGGGCAAACCCAACATTTGACCAAAGACATGATTTGGAGCTGATGCATATAAGGCCATCCTCGCGATGCCGAACACTTCCTAAGGTATTCGGTCTTTATGATGTAAACCGGGCTAAACAGTGCCCTTTGTAATAAGCCCCTAGTGTCCAGGTACGTGCGATATTCTGACGTGGCCACATGCCAATAACGTCAGCATCCTGCTCGATTGTACGGAGAATCCGGGGGATGTGTATCAACAAGAGACAGTAAACACTACAAAAAAAGACACATCCATGACATTTTGGGCCGAACGGATTTTTTTTCTGTCATACATATGACACTTCTATGACGATAATTGTGACAAAACCCGGTATCATCATAGATGTGGTGGGCTCCTACTTCTATGACAAAAAAATCATGACAGAAAATGGGCTTTTCGTCCTGGGCGGGCCGGAGACGCAGCTGCATGACATTCTTTGGGCCGTCCATGACGGAAAAAACCATGGTAGAAGCGAGGGGGAGGAAAATTTCGGGGAGTTCCTGGTTACGGTGGGAGGTCGGGGGCCGAGCGATGCGCGTTTCTCTCGTACACGTACGCGCGTGTGTGCGAGGCGTTGGCTCTAACTGAACCCGAGTGAGGCGTTGGGCTCTAACTGAACCCGAGCGATTGAACTGCAGGCTACGCGTTACTGAACCCGAGCGATCGATCGATGGCTGTTAACTGAACCTGATCGAGCGATTCCTTGGCTACTACTACTAATTGAAGCCGATCGATGCGGCCTCTGGATGAACAGTGAGCGTTGCAGGGGGGTTTGCATGAACAGTTCCCGGTGGGGGTGGATGAACAGGACCCCGTGGTGTTGCCTCTGGATGAACATGACCCCGTGGTGTGGTGGAGGGCTGGATGAACAGTAGACGGTGGAGGGGTGCCCGTGGAGGGGTGGATGAACAAGACCCTGTGGTGTGGAGGGCAGGATGAACCGTAGACGGTGGAGGGGTGCCCGTGGAGGGGTGGTTGAACAGGACCCCGTGGTGTGGAGGGCTGGATGAACAGTAGACGGTGGAGGGGTGGTTGAACAGTAGCCGGTGGAGTAGCGCGCGGTGGAGGCTGGATGAGCAGGAGCCCGTGGAGGCTGGAGGAGGTCGACGGTGGATGAACAGTAGCTCGTGGAGGCTGGAGGGGGTCGACGGTGGAGATGAACAGTATCCCGTGGAGTCCCGTTTTGCGGTACGCCACACCCCTCCTGATGAACAGGACCCCTGTTTCGACCTTAGCGCTCCAACACAAGTCCGTTTCCTCCGTTTTGCGGTACGCCGCACCCCTCCCGATCAATAGGACCCCCGTTTTGACCGTAGGAGGTCCATTTCCTCCGTTTTGCGGTACGCCACACCCCTCCCGATCAACAGGACCCCCGTTTCAACCGTAGGAGGTCCGTTTCCTCCGTTGTGCAGTACGTCAGGCCTCGTTTCCATCGCCTCTTCCATCCAAGCCCTCCCGATGAACACGACCACGCATTCCGTTCCGACCCAGCCGCGTTGCCTCCCGATGAACACGACCACGCATTCCGTGGCCTCCCCATGAACACGACGACGATGTTGTTTCTCCGTTCCGACCCAGCCATGTACACGAGCCCCCACCGTACGTATGCGCGAGTAGGCGTTCGAGACCCCGCCCGTATGTACACATATGTGGCCGTATTTTCTTTCTTGCACCCTGGCCACTGTACGTACGTGTACATGCTACGTGCGCGCCTCTACTACGACACGTGCGCGTCTCTACTATGACACGTGCGCGCCTCTACATCGACCAGTATGTACGTACACGTTCGCGACCAGAATGAAAACGCTACGTACGCTTCGACCAGGTGGGTCCCGACTGTCAGGCACTTCCTTGCCTGCGAAGATGTAGCTGGTCGGTCCCAGCAGTCAGGGGGCGAATCGTTTTTTTTGCCCAGACGCACTTCCTTGCGTGCGAAGATGTAGCTGGTGGGTCCCAGCAGTCGGGGGGCTGGTGGGTCCCAGCAGTCAGGGGGGCGAATCGTTTTGGTTTTTTTTGCCCGGACGCACTTCATTGCGTGCGAAGATGTAACTGGTGGGTCCCAGCAGTCAGGGGGGCGAATCGTTTTTTTTTGCCCGGACACACTTCCTTGCGTGCGAAGGTGTAGCTGGTGGGTCTCAGCAGTTAGGGGGGAAACGTTTTTTCGCGAAATACGGTGGCCCGTCCGGTGTGTCCCTGCTGTCAGGTGGAGGAATCATTATTTTCCGCGTAATAAGGAGGCACTTCCTTGCTGCCGCCGTGGACCCAGCTGTCAGCCTCTCCACCTACAGTCCACGTCCGATGGAAGTTGTTCCTTGACCACGTTGACCACGCCGCGCCGAGAGCACCAGGGCGATGGACGACGGCGAGGCCTAGGAAGGGGACGACGCGGAGCCGGTGAAGACGTGGTAGTGGATGCCCACGCGGAGAGGAGTATGAGGGTTCACTCGTTCGGCTGCGGTGTGAGGCTGCCGTCGCCGCAAGGCCTGGCCAGCGGTGGGAATAGTAGGGGGCGGCGAGGCCTCCGCGGTAGCACAGCCGACCACGGGAGGCAGGAGCAGGTGGCACGACAGGCGCTGCTTTGGGCGGCTGGAGCAAGAAGACCAGAGGTTGAAGAAGCACTACGGCCGTTGGATGGACATCGTACGGTCACTGCAGCTAGAATCGTTTATATTGACTAAGTTGACAAAGCCCTTGGTACGTCAACTTAGTAGGCCCACAGGTCAGCTTCCGAAACGGTGCGTCCCAGATGTCAGGGGGGAATCATTTTTTGGGCGGCTGAAGCTAGAATATCAGAGATTGAAGAAGAAGCATGGCATCCGTTGGATGGACATCCAACGGCCACTGCTGCTAGAACCGTGTGTTGACTATAAGTTGACAAAGCCTTGCATACGCGTCAACTCTGTTTTTTTAGGGGACGCGTCAACTTAGTAAGGCCAGAAGTGTGTGGCAGAGAACTTATAGCCCATTTGAGATTTGTAAGAATGTGTAGCCCATTTTTGAATTCTAATGGAATTTACTACAACCCATTTATAGTTTGTTAAAAGTACAACCCATTTCAACCAACCATTCAAAACAGAATTCAATAAAATTTCCCACATTTTGATGGGATCCGAAATATTTTTATCCCGAAATTTCTAGTCAGATTAAATAAATTTATAGTACGTAAAAATCCAATGAAACATTATGCTCGCAACAATTAATGAAATTAAAATTATCAATATCCAAAAATAATATTTTATAAAGTAATCACGTGTTTGGTGCATTTTTTTATAGTTACTGCCTAGTTTTTATAATTACATCCCATTTATTATTTCTTAAAGCCCATTTTCTTGTTAAGCCTAATGCATCCCTCCTAGGAAAGATTTGCAGCCCAGCGGGGCGGAGAATAACAACTTGACCTTGCCTGGGTATTCCTAAAAAAAGTATAGCTGGGCTAGCCATTTTCAGCTTGAAAAAATTAATATCTGGGCTGGATATCTGGCCTGGGCTAGATGGGCCACAGCCCGCCCAGTTAATACCTGCAGCGATGTTTTCGTTGTTGTTCAGAGGAGAAAAATTAATATCTGAGCTAAACATCAAAAAACTCTGCAGTGCTCACACCTCAAAAACACAAATACTGCTCGAGCTGCTTGGTCCCAGTTGTCGGCCACTTCTTGTGCAATTCTCTCGTTTATTGACTACTACATAGGTTGACAATGGTGTGGGACCGAGATGTCAGGAAACCATGGGGAAGCAAAATAAATTACTCCAGCGAGCGCTTCCACCTTTGCCTCGTTGTCTCCCGTGGAAACCCCTTTCCTCCTTTTTTTTTGCTCGGGCAAGGACCAATGCATGCAGCACGTCCATGCGGTTATTAGGCAAGAAATAAAAGCGCTCTGCATGCTATGAATTATGATGGCCTGCATGGGTAGCTAATAAGTCACCCGCTTAACTGCTGTGATTAAATGTTGTGTTTAGAAGAGAGAAATATTCTTCTTTTCCACCAATCTTCTTGCACCTAGGTCGTGATGCACCTTCTAATACGACTTATTCCCCTAGATGGAGGGAGTATAGTTTTATACATACATATATATATAATAAGGAGGCACTTGCGTACGTGAGGCTATGGACCTGGTGGGTCCCCATTGTCATCCTCTCCAAGTAAAGTCATCTCCTCGCCCGCGCGCGCTTTCCGCCCGAAACAGTCAGCGCTGCCCGCCCCGCTTCCCGGTGCACGTGATTGCTCTGCCTTCAAATGACACAAGTGTCGTTCGTCCGTCCATCTGCCGCCCACATTAATGATACGCGGTTGCCGAGGCGGCTACTCCGGCGCCACACGTCCGTCCCTCCGCCCGCCCACCATTGCTATATAAACTCTTGTGCCGGCCATAGCCGCAGTCATCCGCATTTGTTCCCTTTCTCCTGTCCACACCACTACTGCCCACCATGGCTTCCTCGTGCTCCAGCGCACTTCGGGACGGCGGACTGTTGGAAATATGCCCTAGAGGCAATAATAAATTGGTTATTATCATATTTCCTTGTTCATGATATTCGTTTATTATCCATGCTATAATTGTATTGATAGGAAATTCAGATACATGTGTGGATACATAGACAACACCATGTCCCTAGTAAGCCTCTAGTTGACTAGCTCGTTGATCAATAGAGGGTTACGGTTTCCTGACCATGGACATTGGATGTCGTTGATAACAGGATCACATCATTAGGAGAATGATGTGATGGACAAGACCCAATCCTAAGCCTAGCACAAGATCGTGTAGTTCGTATGCTAAAGCTTTTCTAATGTCAAGTATCATTTCCTTAGACCATGAGATTGTGCAACTCCTAGATACCGTAGGAATTCTTTGGGTGTACCAAACGTCACAACGTAACTGGGTGGCTATAAAGGTACACTACGGGTATCTCCGAAAGTGTCTGTTGGGTTGGCACGAATCGAGACTGGGATTTGTCACTCCGTGTGACGGAGAGGTATCTCTGGGCCCACTCGGTAGGACATCATCATATGCGCAATGTGACCAAGGATTTGATCACGGGATGATGTGTTACGGAACGAGTAAAGAGACTTGCCGGTAACGAGATTGAACAAGGTATGGAGATAGCGACGATCGGATCTCGGGCAAGTACTATACCGGTAGACAAAGGGAATTGAATACGGGATTGATTGAATCCTTGACATCATGGTTCATCCGATGATATCATCATGAAACATGTGGGAACCAACATGGGTATCCAGATCCCGCTGTTGGTTATTGGCTGGAGAGTTGTCTCTGGCATGTCTACGTGTCTCCCGAACCCGTAGGGTCTACACACTTAAGGTTCGATGATGCTAGGATTATAGGGAATAGATGTACGTGGTTACCGAATGTTGTTCGGAGTCCCGGATGAGATCCTGGACATCACGAGGACTTCTGGAATGGTCCGGAGGTAAATATTTATATATGGGAAGTCATCATGCGGTCACCGGAATAATTCGGGGGTTACCGGTATTGTACCGGGACCACCGAAGGGGTTCCGGGGGTCCACCGGGAGGGTCCACCTGCCCCGGAGGGCCCTATGGGCTGTTTGTGGAGAGGGACCAGCCCCTTAGTGGGCTGGGTGCCTCCCCCCTAGGGCCCATGCGCCTAGGGTTTGGGGGAACCCTAAGGGGGGCGCCCCCTTGCCTTGGGGGCCAAGGCAACCCCCCTGGCCGCCGCCCCCTCCTTAGATTGGATCTGAGGGGGCCGGACCCCTCTCCCTTGCCCCTATATATATGTGGGGGTGGGAGGGCAGCCGCACCCAAGTTCTGGCGCAGCCCTCCCCCTCTCCCAAGTCCTCCTCCTCTCCCGCGGTGCTTGGCGAAGCCCTGCAAGATTGCCCCGCTCCTCCTTCACCACCACGCCGTCGTGCTGCTGCTGGACGGAGTCTTCCCAACCTCTCCATCTCCCCTTGCTGGATCAAGGCGTGGGAGACGTCACCGGGCTGCACGTGTGTTGAACACGGAGGCGCCGTGGTTCGGCGCTTAGATCGGAATCAACCGCGATATGAATCACTACGAGTACGACTCCTTCATCCGCGTTCTTGCAACGCTTCCGCTTAGCGATCTACAAGGGTATGTAGATGCACTCCCCTTCCCCTTGTTGCTAGATTACTCCATAGATTGATCTTGGTGATGCGTAGAAAATTTTAAATTTCTGCTATGATCCCCAAACAGTGGCATGATGAGCTAGGTCTATGCGTAGTTTCTATGCACGAGTAGAACACAAAGCAGTTGTGGGCGTCGATATTGTCAATTTATTTGCCGTTACTAGTCTTATCTTGATTCGACGGCATCGTGGGATGAAGCAACCCAGACCGACCTTACACGTACTCTTACGCGAGACAGGTTCCACCGACTGACATGCACTAGTTGCATAAGGTGGCTAGCGGGTGTCTGTCTCTCCCACTTTAGTCGGATCGGATTCGATGAAAAGGGTCCTTATGAGGGGTAAATAGAAATTGGCATATCACGTTGTGGTTTTGGCGTAGGTAAGAAACGTTCTTGCTAAGAAACCTATAGCAGCCACATAAAAATTTGCAACAACAATTAGAGGACGTCTAACTTGTTTTTGCAGCATATGCCGTGTGATGTGATATGGCCAAAAGGATGTGATGAATGATATATATGATGTATGAGATTGATCATGTTCTTGTAATAGGAATCACGACTTGCATGTCGATGAGTATGACAACCGGCAGGAGCCATAGGAGTTGTCTTAATTTATTTATGACCTGCGTGTCAACATAAACGTTATGTAATTACTTTACTTTATTGCTAAACTGTTAGCCATAGTAGTAGAAGTAATAGATGATGAGACAACTTCATGACGACACGATGATGGAGATCATGGTGTCATGCCGGTGACGATGATGATCACGGCGCCCCGAAGATGGAGATCAAAAGGAGCAAAATGATATTGGCCATATCATGTCACTATTTGATTGCATGTGATGTTTATCATGTTTTACATCTTATTTGCTTAGAACGATGGTAGCTTAAATAAGATTATCCCTCGCAATAATGTCAAGAAAAGTGTTCCCCCTAACTATGCACCGTTGCGAAGGTTCGTTGTTTCGAAGCACCACGTGATGATCGGGTGTGATAGATTCTAACGTTCGAATACAACGGGTGTAAGCCAGATTTACACACGCAATACACTTAGGTTGACTTGACGAGCCTAGCATGTACAGACATGGCCTCAGAACACGAAAGACCGAAAGGTCGAACATGAGTCGTATAGAAGATACGATCAACATGAAGATGTTCACCGATGATGACTAGTCCGTCTCACGTGATGATCGGACACGGCCTAGTTGACTCGGATCATGTATCACTTAGATGACTAGAGGGATGTATATCTGAGTGGGAGTTCATTAAATAATCAGATGAACTCAATTATCATGAACATAGTCGAAAGGACTTTGCAAATTATGTCGTAGCTTACGCTTTAGTTCTACTGCTTTAGATATGTTCCTAGAGAAAATTTAGTTGAAAGTTGATAGTAGCAATTATGCGGACTGGGTCTGCAAACTGAGGATTGTCCTCATTGCTGCGCAGAAGGTTTATGTCCTTAATGCACCGCTAAGTGAGCTAAACCTCAAGCGTCAGTTGTGGATGTTGCGAACATCTGACATACACGTTTTGATGACTAAATGATAGTTCAGCGCGTAATGCTAAATGGTTTAGAATTGTGGCACCAAAGACGTTTTTGAAACATTGCAGAACATATGAGATGTTCCAAGGACTAAAATTGGGATTTCAGGCTAGTGCCCACGTCAAGAGGTATGAGACCTCTGACAAGTTTCCTAAGCCTGCAAACTAAGGAGAAAAGCTCAATCGTTGAGCATGTGCTCAGATTGTATGAGTACTACAATCGCTTGAATCGAGTGGGAGTTAATCTTCCAGATGAGATAGTGATGGTTCTCCAAAGTCACTGTCACCAAGCTACTAGAGCTTCGTGATGAACTATAACATATCAGGGATAGATATGATCCTTGAGCTATTCACGACACCGCGAAAGTAGAAATCAAATAGGAGCATCAATTGTTGATGGTTAGCAAAACCACTAGTTTCAAGAAGGGCAAGGGCAAGAAAGGGATACTTCATGAAACGACAAATCAGTTGTTGCTCTAGTGAAGAAACCCAAACCCAATCCCGAGACTAAGTGCTTCTGTAATAAGGGGAACGGTCACTGAAGCAGAACCACCCTAGATGCTTGGTAGATGAGAAGGCTGGCAAGGTTGACAGAAGTATGTATTGGACATACATTATATTAAATGTGTACTTTACTAGTACTCCTAGTAGCAGCAGGGTATTAGATACCGGTTCGGTTGCTAAGTGTTAGTAACTCGAAATAAAAGGCTACAGAATAAACGGAGACTAGCCAAAGGTGAGACGACGATATGTGTTGGAAATGTTTCCATGGTTGATGTGATCAAACATCGCACGCTTCGTCTACCATCGGGATTGGTGTTAAACCTAAATAATTGTTATTTGGTGCTTGCGTTGAGCATAGACATGATTGGATTATGTTCATTGCAATACAGTTATTCATTTAAGGAGAATAATAGTTGCTTTGTTTATTTGAATAATACCTTCAATGGTCTTGCACCTAAAATGAATGGTTTATTGAATCTCGATCGTAGTGATACACATGTTCATGCCAAAAGATATAAGATAGTAATGATAGTACCACATACTTGTGGCACTGCAATTCGAGTCATATTGGTATAAAACGCATGAAGAAGCTCCATGTTGATGGATCTTTGGACTCACTCGTTTTTGAAAAGATTGAGACATGCGACCCATGTCTATTGGTATATATGCATGAAGAAACTCCATACAGATGGATCGTTTGGAATCACTTGATTTTGAATCACTTGAGACATGCAAATCATACCACATGGGCAAGATGACTAAAAGGCCTCGTTTTCAGTAAGATGGAACAAGAAAGCAACTTGTTGGAAGTAATACATTTTGATGTGTACAGTCCAATGAGTGTTGAGGCACGCAGTGGATATCGTAATGTTCTTACTTCACAGATGATTTGAGTAGATGCTAAGTATATTTACTTGATGAAACACAAGTCTGAATTATTGAAAGGTTCAAGTAATTTCAGAATGAAGTTGAAGATCATCGTGACAAGAGGATAAAATGTCTATGATATGATCATAGAGATGAATATCTGAATTACGAGTTTGGCACACAATTAAGACATTGTGGAAATTGTTGCACGACTAATACCGCCTAGAACACCATAGTGTGATGGTGTGTCCGAACATCATAACTGCACCCTATTAGATGTGGTGCATACCATGATGTCGCTTATCGAATTATCACTATAGTTTATGGGTTAGGCATTAGAGACAACCACATTCACTTTAAATAGGGCACCACGCAATTCCGTTTCATTCGACACCGTATGAACTATGGTTCAGAGAAACCTAAGCTGTCATTTCTTAAAAGGTTTGGGGCTGCGACGCTTATGTGAAAAAGTTTTCAGGCTGATAAGCTTGAACCCAAAGAGGATAAATGCATCTTCATAGGACACCCAAAATAGTTGGGTATACCTCCTGTCTCAGATCCGAAAGCAATAGGAATTGTTTCTCGAATCGGGTCCTTTCTCAAGGAAAAGTTTCTGTCGAAAGAATTGAGTGGGAGGATGGTGGAGACTTGATGAGGTTATTGAACCGTCACTTCAACTAGTGTGTAGCAAGGCACAGGGAGTTGTTCCTGTGGAACCTACACCAATTGAAGTGGAAGCTTATGATAGTGATCATGAAACTTCGGATCAAGTCACTACCAAACCTCGTAGGACGACAAGGATGCATACTACTTCAGAGTGGTACGTAATCCTATCTTGGAAGTCATGTTGCTAGACAACAATGAACCTACGAGCTATGGAGAAGCGATGGTGGGCCCGGATTCTGAAAATTGGCTCGAGGCCATAAAATCCGAGAGAGGATCCATGCATGAAAACAAAGTGTAGACTTTGGAAGAACTACTTGATGGTCGTAAGGTTGTTGGGTATATATGTATTTTAAAATAAAGACGGACAATGATGGTAAGTATCACCATTAAGAAAGCTCGACTTGTCGTTAAGATGTTTTTCTGACAAGTTCAAGGAGTTGACTACGATGAGACTTTCTCACTCGTAGCGATGCTAAGAGTCTGTTGGAATTATATTAGCAGGTATTGCATTATTTATGAAATCTTGCAGATAGGATGTCAAAATATTGTTTCCTTGACGATTTTCTTGAGGAAAGGTTGTATGTGATACAACCAGAAGGTTTTGTCAATCCTGAAAGATGCTAACAAGTATGCAAAGCTCCAGCAATCCTTCTAAGGACTGGAGTAAGCATCTCGGAGTTGGAATGTATGCTTTGATGAGATGATCAAAGCTTTTAGGTTTATACAATGTTTGCTAGAAACTTGTATTTACAAGAAAGTGAGTGGGAGCACTACAACATTTCTGATAAGTATATGTGGATGACATATTGTTGATTCGAAATAATGTAGAATTTCTGGAAAGCATAAACGGTTGTTTGAAGAGTGACTTTCAAAGGAAGACCTGGATAAAGTTGCTTACATATTAGGCATCAAGATCTATAGAGATAGATCAAGATGCCTGATGATACTTTCAAGGAATGCACACCTTGACATGATTTTGAAAGAGTTCAAAATAGACCAGTCAAAGAAGGGATTCTTATCTGAGTTGCAAGGTGTGAAGTTGAGTAAAGACTCAAAGATTGACCACGGCAGAAGAAAGAGGAAGGACGAAGGTCGTCCCCTAAGCTTTTGTCATAGGCTCTATACAGTATGCCATGCTGAGTACCGCACCTGATGTGTGCCTTGCTACATGTCTGGCAAGAGGGTACAAAGGTGATCTAGGAGTGGATCACCAGATAGCGGTCAAAATTATCCTTAGAGGAATAAGGATATGTTTCTCGGTTATGGAGGTGATAAAGAGTTCGATGTAAAGAGTTACGTCTATGCAAGCTTAATACCTATCCAGATAGCTCTGAGTAGAGATACCAGATACGTATAATGGAGCAACAATTTGGAATAGCTCCAAGTGGAACGTGGTAGCAGCATCTACGATATGACATAAAGTTTTGCGAAATACATATGGATCTGAATATTGCAGACCCGTTGACTACAACCTGTCTCACAAGCATAACATGGTCAAACCCAGAACTCATTGAGTGTTAATCACATAGTGATGTGAACTAGATTATTGACTCTTGTAAACTCTTTGGATGTTGGTCACATGGCGATGTGACCTGTGAGTGTTAATCACATGGCGATGTGAACTAGATTATTGACTCTAGTGCAAGTGGGAGACTGTTGGAAATATGCCCTAGAGGCAATAATAAATTCGTTATTATCATATTTCCTTGTTCATGATAATCGTTTATTATCCATGCTATAATTGTATTGATAGAAAACTCAGATACATGTGTGGATACATAGACAACACCATGTCCCTAGTAAGCCTCAAGTTGACTAGCTCGTTGATCAATAGATGGTTACGATTTCCTGAGCATGGACATTGGATGTAGTTGATAATGGGATCATATCATTAGGATAATGATGTGATGGACAAGACCCAATCCTAAGCCTAGCACAAGATCGTGTAGTTCGTATGCTAAAGCTTTTCTAATGTCAAGTATCATTTCCTTAGACCATGAGATTGTGCAACTCCCGGATACCGTAGCAATGCTTTGGGTGTACCAAACATCACAACGTAACTGGGTGGCTATAAAGGTACACTACGGGTATCTCCAAAAGTGTCTGTTGGGTTGGCACGAATCGAGACAGGGATTTGTCACTCCGTGTGATGGAGAGGTATCTCTGGGCCCAGTCGGTAGGACATCATCATATGCGCAATGTGACCAAGGAGTTTATCACGAGATGATGTGTTACGGAACGAGTAAAGAGACTTGCCGGTAACGAGATTGAACAAGGTATCGAGATACCGACGATCGAATCTCGGGCAAGTACTATACCGGTAGACAAAGGGAATTGAATACGGGATTGATTGAATCCTTGACATCGTCGTTCATCCGATGAGATCATCGTGGAACATGTGGAAACCAACATGGGTATCTAGATCCCGCTGTTGGTTATTGGCCGGAGAGTTGTCTCGGTCATGTCTACGTGTCTCCCGAACCCGTAGGGTCTACACACTTAAGGTTCGATGACGCTAGGGTTATAGGGAATAGATGTACGTGGTTACCGAATGTTGTTTGGAGTCCCAGATGAGATCCCAGACTTCATGAGGAGTTCCGTAATGGTCCGGAGGTAAAGATTTATATATGGGAAGTCATCATATGGTCACCGGAATAATTCGGGGGTTATCGGTATTCTACGGGACCACCGAAGGGGTTCCGGGGGTCCATCGGGAGGGTCCACCTGCCCCGGAGGGCCCTATGGGCTGTTTGTGGAGAGGGACCAGCCCCTTAGTGGGCTGGGCGCCTCCCCCCTAGGGCCCATGCGCCTAGGGTTTGGGGGAACCCTAAGGGGGGGCGCCCCCTTGCCTTGGGGGGCAAGGCAACCGCCCTGGCCGCCGCCCCCTCCTCAGATTGGACCTGAGGGGCCGGCCCCCCTCTCCCTTGCCCCTATATATATGTGGGGGGTGGGCGGGCAGCCACACCCAAGTTCTTGCACAGCCCTCCCCCTCTCCTAAGTCCTCCTCCTCTCCCGCGGTGCTTGGCGAAGCCCTGCAGGATTGCCACGCTCCTCCTTCACCACCACGCCGTCGTGCTGCTGCTGGACGGAGTCTTCCCCAACCTCTCCTTCTCCCCTTGCTGGATCAAGGCGTGGGAGACGTCACCGGGCTGCATGTGTGTTGAACACGGAGGCGCCGTGGTTCGGCGCTTAGATCGGAATCAACCGCGATCTGAATCGCTACGAGTATGACTCCTTCATCCGCGTTCTTGCAACGCTTCCGCTTAGCGATCTACAATGGTATGTAGATGCACTCCCCTTCCCCTCGTTGCTAGATTACTCCATAGATTGATCTTGGTGATGCGTAGAAAATTTTAAATTTCTGCTACGATCCCCAACATGGACGACGGACCACAAGGAGATGGCAGCCATTGCTGCCGACCGGCTGGCCGGCAAGCAGCCGGATGACAACGACGTCCCATTGGAGAATATGGCAGTTGACGATCCGGCGCCAACCCCCTCCTCCGCGCCATCCTCGTCGGTGCATTGCACCATGACCATCGGCGAGGCTTGTGCCCAATATATGGACAGTGTGAGGCAGATGCGTCAGGAGCAGTTCTGGGAGGCGCAGGCCGACGCCGCCTACAACCACCATCTCCTCTAGGAGCACCTGCAGGCGGAGGAGCAGATTGCCGCGGAGCGGGCGGAGCAGGAGGCGCTTCTCGACTCGTACCGCTCCGCCCGCAAGGGCCGCCTGGTGCGCTGGCTGTACCGCATGCGGGTGGCGGAGGCTGCGGCCGCCTACAAAGAGGCTAGCAAAGACGGCGATGAAGCGGGCGAGGCACTGTTTGGCGAGACCGAGGATGAGGCAGAGGACAATGCCGGCTCCGACGAGTCCCCGCTCCGCTGGCGTCGACGAGGCCCTGCTCCGCCGAGGCCCTGCCCCGCCAACAACGAGGCAGAGGACATCGCCGGCTCAGCTCCGGCGATGTGGCTGGTGGTGCTCCGGCAGTCGACTGCGTCATGGTGGTGGTGGCGTTGTCCAGGGGCAGTGGGCGACGCGGGAGGCGCGACGAGCGGGCCGATCTCGCAAGGGAGAGGCACGGAAGGTCCAGCGACGGCAGTGGTCACCGGGGCGCCGGCGAGGTGGCGTGCGGCATCGGCGTCAGCGGGTCAGGGGCGCGGTTGCCCCAATCCGGACGAGGGAGGGGAGCGAGGGAAGTGGGGGATCAAGGGGACTGGGGGTAGCAGTTAGGGTTTCGGTCGGGTGTGGGGAAATAGGCCATGTAGGCCAGGGGCAACGGGGTGGGCCGGCCTGCTAGTGGTCAGGTGGGTCAAACGGCCCAGGGGGAAGGGCGCCTTGCCCCTTTTTTTATTTCTGATCGTTTTTCCTTTTGCTTTTGTTCATTCTTTTTCTTTACTGTTTTTACTTTACTTGCAATTTAAAAATATGTAGAGGTAGCTCCTAAACTAGTATAACTAAATATACTACAGTCACACTAATTCTTAACCAAAATAAAATAGTTTAATATTTTATAAAATGCCAAAGGCATTTTATTATTAGTTTTTGGTTACTGTTTTGTTTATTTTATTTTTTTGAGCACCTAACTATTTTATCAAAATGTGGTTTCTCCACCATAATTACTCCTGACTTATTTTACCCATCTTGAACATTTTAGTTTTAACTTTTGAAAACCTTTATCGTTTGACTTTAATTCAAATTTAGATTTGAACCGTTATGAACTAACCCGAGATTAACTACAGTGACAGAGGTGACATGGCATCATTAGCAGGGAATTACTGTAGTTTAATTATCCGGGCGTCACAATTCTCCTCTACTACAAGAAATCTCGTCCCGAGATTTAAGAGGTGGGGGTAAGGGTGGAAAGTTCTGGTTACGAGATTCTAACGGATCTTCTCGGTCTTGGTTGCTCTTCTCGAAGAGGTCGATCCATTACATTGACGTCTTCATTCCTCTGCTTCAGGTCATCATGGTGAAGTCGTCCTTTTCTTTGGGAACTCCAACGTACTTACGAATAGGTAAGGGGTAACCGCGGAAGAACGTGCCTTACAAGGTTGGCTATCTAGCAGATAACTCAGGGGATGTGGTAGAAAGTAACTCTCGAATAGATACTTAAGAAAATATCAAGAGTAAAGTAAGAAGGTACCATGAGAAGTTTCAAACAGATAGGCAATCGTTCGATGTCTGAAACAACATGCGGAAGGGGTCCAGAGCAACGAGATTGAATATTGCGTCTGTTACCAGAATAGATCACTAGGACGGTGGCCCATGAATTTACATACGAGGCCACGTGCGGGGAATAACTTTGGGAATAGGGGGTGTACAGGAGAGTCAGGTTTCGATCCTGTGGAACTGTGGGTTATGGGCCCACCATGTGGTTTTTTATAGGAGCAGTGACATCTTGCACGGTCATGATAGCAAGGCATGTCAGAGAGTACCATGTCAGTTATGTCGGCAACAATGTTGGTACCAAGGGTGAGGGACGAAGAGAACCATTTTCCTGCTCATTGCTACGAGGCGGACCAATAGGCAAAGTTCTCGTCCATCGGTGGTTACCGGAATGTCATCAACAAAAGTAACAGGGTCTTACTGACAGAATTGTACACCGAGGGGTTTACATAAGCAGGGAATTAATACTGCTTAGACCATAATGATCACCAGAAAGGTTAAACCAAATAATGGAAAGGAAAATATGGTTATCAGATATTTCAGGGGTATATCCTTCCCAATGATAAGCAGAGCATGATATCCATAACAGGATATAATGTAGAAAACCCTTTAGGTAAGGGGAGAAAAATTTCATGACATTACCCATACAACGGTGTTCGGATAATTGAGCAAGAACATTTAGCATTGGGATTCAAATGTTCTTGTTGAAAATCGGACTACCACAAACATGCTTCGAGACAGTATTGACATGGTCTTCAAGCAAAGGTCAGGCTTTGGATAAGAAGGATCCATCGAAAACAACTTATTGAATAAGTCTTACCGTTTCCAAATGGAAGAATGGATAACCTTGTTGAAAAGGAATCTATAACAATAGGGCCTCCGGCCAGGTGTGCTAGGCATGACAACACCTTACCGGGTCACATACAGACCATTGTTATAACTCTTGGAAATATGTTCCAACCATCATATCTGACCGAGATTTAGATCTGATTGGTGTCAGGATAACTCAGACTCAGGATGCCTGAGAAGGAAAGGTGCAACACAATTTGACGAGATGGTGCTGCCAGATTCTCGGGAAATGAACTATGGAAGCAAGTCCTGAATCATGAGTTCATCATTAAACCAAGGAGATGATGAGGAGGCAGCTGGTGAACTTGGCGAAAACTCATCGAGATTCCCAAAATGATGTATTTCCACAATTATGTGAACAAGGAGATAACATTCGTCAGATCAAATGATATAATGATGTATGCCCGAGGAGAACATCCACAATTAAACATTGATCAAAACGTGTACCTGGAAGGATGGACTAAGTAGCCCGATCGATCTTACAATGGTAATTCAATAACCAATAGACTAAGAATCAAGCTATCAACCATTAACTTCAAGCAATAGGGTTGTTAGAAGTTTTGAAATTACACATCAAAGTTAAATGGCTCGTATCCCGGTTAGAAACAACGCGGGGACCAAGATATGAACGGAGATGACGGGAAGTATTACTATATCAAGAATTCTTAAGAGGTGGTGAAATTCTAACAACATTCTTGACATAAAAGATGGTAATACTTCATGGTAGAACATAATACGAGCTGGATTGCAAGTTGCGTCCATAGCATGTATAAGTTTGTGTTGGGGGAAGGCAAGAATGTTGTCGATGATAACACAATCATCGAGGGGCAAGGATGGTATTTCTCATCGTGAATTTGATTGATATCCAGGAAGAGCTCAAAATGTTGATGATGATCACGACACAATTGTCTAGAGATTTCACGAAGAAGCAATCAAACAACGACGACATCAAGAAAAAGCAATGGTGAAGCGAAGGGTCATTGGAACCACGGATACAACACACACTCGGAGTCAAGCTTGATGTTCAAGGCGAAATGATAAGACGAGGAAGATCGACGTAAGCTTGGCTCATGTCAAAAGTTGTGCTCCGGGAATAAGGACCAGGTAGCATAGTTAAAATTTAGCACGATAATGATATTGCCGATCAGGCTTGGGATGACCTGAAGGATTATTAAACTCATAAGCAACGAAAATTACTTAGACTTATTGAATCAGAGTGCGGACTCGATTCACTTATCGGTGTTCTCAGTTGACAAACAACCCAGAACCCATGAAGTGACAAAGATAGGGAAAGGTAGTACTTCATCGAAAGTTCATAATATGTAGTGCAATGGCATGATATCCTCGAGATACCAGGTGGTAATACTCGACGAAATATCAAAGTAAAGGTTGGACTGGTGTATTGATCCACATAAGACAAGTGATTAAACTTGCCCGAGAAATGGGATCTAAGAAGAACATATGGTCGAAACCACGATTGCAAAGGATCAATTCACCGTTACCAAAGGATATTATACCAAGGAAAAAGTTATTACTACAAGAAGCTTCCATGATAAGTTCCACATCGGGTCCATGGGCATGAACACAAAGTTCAAGGTCGACTCCCACTTCTTTAATGCATAACCTTTCATTCACTTCTCGTCTTCGAAGAAGTTGCAGTGTTGAAATTTTATCTGGCGAAGCACCAGAGAAGTATGACTCGTGAGAACTTTTGGGTTCTCACGGATTAGAGGAAGACATAGGTTCAACCCATCGGGCATCTTAGTAACATATACCACAAATTTCAAAAGTAAATACACAAGCTCGAAAGCAGAGCATGGTTGGCCAAGCAGATGATACAATTTACCAAAGGCACTATGTATCAGGGGAAGAACTCACAAGGTGATTGAATATGAAGGACACTGTCGGATAACAATCCAACAATGGATCGGGTGATCCACAACGGAGTTGATGTGAGTATCGGTACTCACTCAAAGGAAGAAAGAATGCAAAGGCATCGGATTCAAGAATCACCTGATTAGTCTGATGCTTAAATAGAAAGAAATTAGGTTTCCAAAACGAAGGATCAGAAGTAGACGCTCTGATCAAGGATGGATAAGTTGAAAACACTTAGTTGGACAATCAATAAAGGTTTGAATTGTCGAGAACCAAGTCATGTCCGGAATGACGTCTGAGTCGGAAAGATAATTTTAAAAGGGATAACATGATGACTGCGTGCGTACGCACATATTGAATCAATAGGCTCAAAATGGCTAAGACAAGGGATGTTATCAAGGACTACTAGTCATATGGAATTAACCATAATGCAAGGAGGCAAGAATTTCAAGAATAACTGGCTGCAGAGGATTTTCGAAAGATCAAAAAGTATTCTGAAGAATTTTGTGAGACACATGAACAAGTGAGAAGAACGAATCCTCGATAAATGTGAGGGAAAAAAACCATAAAGGTTTTCATGCGAAATAAAACCGCAAGACAGTAAACTCAAAGGATTCTCGGGACAACAGAGAATAGTTCGAGGCATCTTGTAACAACAAGAGCGACGAGAAATGATCATGAGAATAGCAAGTGTCTAGGGAAAATATCGAGGGATATCCTCAGAATCTTCTGACGAAGCAGGTGATCTTCCGGAATGAGGGCTCTCCGGGAGAAATAGTTACGAGAACCTAGTGTTAGAGTTAGCAAAATCATTTGACACGAATAGAGGAGAGATCAGAGTCCCAGAGTAAAGGTCAAGGAATAAAAGATCCTAATACCACCCAATGGCGATGTGGGCCCCTTAGGCGCACAGCCATGTTAGTAAAAGTTTTGTAATGTCTAGACTCGACTTCGACCAAGGAGTTTGGAAGGGGGATTCCTACAGGCAGTCGGCTCTGATGCCAACTTGTGACGCCCCCGATTCAATCGTACACTAATCATACACGCAAACATGTACGATCAAGATCAGGGACTCACGGCAAGATATCACAACACAACTCTAAAACATAAATAAGTCATACAAGCATCATAATACAAGCCAGGGGCCTCGAGGGCTCGAATACAAATGCTTGATCATAGACGAGTCAACGGAAGCAACAATATTTGAGTACAGACATAAGTTAAACAAGTTGCCTTAAGAAGGCTAGCACAAACTGGGATACAGATCGAAAGAGGCGCAGGCCTCCTACCTGGGTCCTCCTAACTACTCCTGGTCGTCGCCAGCGGGCAGCACGTAGTAGTAGGCACCTCCGGTGTAGTAGGAGTCGTCGTCAACGGTGGCGTCTGGATCCTGGGCTCCAACATCTAGTTGCAGCATTCGGGTAGAGAAATGGGGAAAAGGGGGGAACAAGGCAACCGTGAGTACTCATCCAAAGTACTCGCAAGCAAGGAGCTACACTACATATGCATGGATATATGTGTAAAGGGCCATATCAGTGGACTGAACTGCAGAATGCCAGAATAAGAGGGGGATAGCTAGTCCTGTCGAAGACTACGCTTCTGGCAGCCTCCGTCTTGCAGCATGTAGAAGAGAGTAGACTGAAGTCCTCCAAGTAGCATCACATAGCATAAGCCTACCCGGCGATCCCCTCCTCGTCGCCCTGTTGGAGAGCGACCACCGGGTCGTATCTGGCACTTGGAAGGGTGTATTTTATTAAGTATCCGGTTCTAATTTTCATAAGGTCAAGGTACAACTCCGGGTCGCCAGTTACCATGGACACGGCTATTCGAATAGATAAACTTCCCTGCAGGGGTGCACCACACTACCCGACACGCTCGATCCCATTTGGCCGGACACACTTTCCTAGGTCATGCCCGGCCGCGGAAGATCAACACGTCGCAGCCCCACCTAGGCACAATAGAGAGGTTAGCATGCCGGTCTAAACCTAAGCACACAGGGGTCTAGGCCCATCGCCCTTAGCACACCTGCACGTTGCATGGGCGGCCGGAAGCAGAACTAGCCCCCTTAATACAAGAGCAGGCTTACGTTCCAATCCGGCGCGCGCCGCTCAGTCGCTGACGTCATGAAGTGCTTCGGCTGATACCACGACGCCGGCTGCCCATATCTTGTCCCACGTGGCGGTTAGTGCATATAAGGTCAACGACCCAACTCAGATCAAATACCCAGATCTCGTTAAGCGTGTAAGTATCCGCGAACGCCGAATAAGGCCAGGCCCACCTCTCACCCAGGTAGTCTCAACCTGCCCTGTCGCTCCGCCTCAAAGTAACAGTCGGGGGCCTTCGGGAACCCAGGCCCACCACTACCTGGGAGGATCCACCTGCCCCTTCAGCCCCCATCTCCGAACAGTATCACTGGTAATGTAACAGTGTAAAGTATATAGTATATGCCCGTGATCACCTCCCGAAGTGATCACAGCCCAGTAGTACAGCATGGCAGATGGACAAGAGTGTAGGGCCACTGATGGAACACTAGCATCCTATACTAAGTAGTAGGATAGCAGGAAAAGGTAACAACAGTAGTAGCAAGGGCAGGCTATGCAGCAGTATAGGATTAACTGAAAGCAGTAACATGCTACACTACTCTAATGCAAGCAGTATAGAGAAGAGTAGGTGATATCTGGTGATCAAGGGGGGGGGGGCTTGCCTGGTTGCTCTGGCAAGAGAGAGGGGTCATCAACTCCGTAGTCGTACTGGGTAGCAGCGGCGTCGGTCTCGGTGTCTCTAGCGAGAGAAGAGGGGGAAGAAACAATAAATATTTAAGCAAACAGATGCATAGCGATGCATGACATGACACGTATCGGCGCTAGGGGTGCCCTAACGCGGTAAGAGGTGATACCGGTGAAGGGGGAAAACATCCAGGAAAGTATCCCCGGTGTGTCGCATTTTCGGGCAGAGGAGCCGGAGGGGGAAAGTGTTGGGGAACGCGGTAATTTCAAAAAATTTCCTACGCACACGCAAGATCATGGTGATGCATAGCAACGAGAGGGGAGAGTATGATCTATGTACCCTTGTAGATCACAACGGAAGCGTTGACACAACGTAGAGGAAGTAGTCGTACGTCTTCTTCCCGATCCGACCGATCCAAGCACCGTTACTCCGGCACCTCCGAGTTCTTGGCACACGTACAGCTCGATGACGCTCCCCGGGCTCCGATCCAGCAAAGCTTCGGGGATGAGTTCCGTCAGCACAATGGCGTGGTGACGATGATGATGTTCTACCGATGCAGGGCTTCGCCTGAGCACTACAACGATATGACCGAGGTGGAATATGGTGGCAGGGGGCACCGCACACGGCTAAGGAACAATCACGAGGATCAACTTGTGTGTTCTAGGGTGCCCCCCTGCCTCCGTATATAAAGGAGCCAAGGGGAGGGGTGCGGCCGGCCAGGAGGTGGGCGCAGGAGGAGTCCTACTCCTACCGGGAGTAGGACTCCTCCCCCTTTTCCTTGTCCTATTAGGAGAGAGGGGGAGAGAAGGAAAGGGGGCGCGCCGCCCCTCCCTCCTTGTCCAATTCAGACTAGGGGGAGAGGGGGCGCACGGCCTGCCCTGGCAGCCCCTTCCTCTTCTCCACATTGGGCCCATAAGGCCCATTAACCCCCCGGGGGGTTCCGGTAACCCCCCGGTGCTCCGGTTTTATCCGAAATTCATCCGGAACACTTCCGGTGTCCGAATATAGTCATCCAATATATCAATCTTTATGTCTCGACCATTTCGAGACTCCTCGTCATGTCCATGATCACATTTGGGACTCCAAACTAACTTCAGTACATCAACATGCATAAAACTCATAACAACCGTCATCGTAACTTTAAGCGTGCGGACCCTACGGTTCGAGAACAATGTAGACATGACTGAGACACGTCTCTGGTCAATAACCAATAGCGGGACCTGGATGCCCATATTGGCTCCTACATATTCTACGAAGATCTTTATTGGTCAGACCGCATAACAACATACGTTGTTCCCTTTGTCATCGGTATGTTACTTGCCCGAGATTCGATCGTCGGTATCCAATACCTAGTTCAATCTCGTTACCGGCAAGTCTCTTTACTCGTTCCTAATACATCATCTCACAACTAACATATTAGTTGTAATGCTTGCAAGGCTTATGTGATGTGTATTACCGAGAGGGCCTAGAGATACCTCTCCGACAATCGGAGTGACAAATCCTAATCTTGAAATACGCCAACCCAACATCTACCTTTGGAGACACCTGTAATGCTCCTTTATAATCACCCAGTTATGTTGTGACGTTTGGTAGCACCCAAAGTGTTCCTCCGGCAAACGGGAGTTGCATAATCTCATAGTCATAGGAACATGTATAAGTCATGAAGAAAGCAATAGCAACATACTAAACGATCGGGTGCTAAGCTAATGGAATGGGTCATGTCAATCAAATCATTCAACTAATGATGTGATCCCATTAATCAAATAACAAATCTTTGTTCATGGTTAGGAAACATAACCATCTTTGATTAACGAGCTAGTCAAGTAGAGGCATACTAGTGACACTCTATTTGTCTATGTATTCACACATGTATTATGTTTCCAGTTAATACAATTCTAGCATGAATAATAAACATTTATCATGATATAAGGAAATAAATAATAACTTTATTATTGCCTCTAGGGCATATTTCCTTCAGTCTCCCACTTGCACTAGAGTCAATAATCTAGATTACACAGTAATGATTCTAACACCCATGGAGTCTTGGTGCTGATCATGTTTTGCTCGTGGAAGAGGCTTAGTCAACGGGTCTGCAACATTCATATCCATATGTATCTTGCAAATCTCTATGTCTCCCACCTGGACTAGATCTCGGATGGAATTGAAGCGTCTCTTGATGTGCTTGGTTCTCTTGTGAAATCTGGATTCCTTTGCCAAGGCAATTGCACCAGTATTGTCACAAAAGATTTTCATTGGACCCGATGCACTAGGTATGACACCTAGATCGGATATGAACTCCTTCATCCAGACTCCTTCATTTGCTGCTTCCAAAGCAGCTATGTACTCCGCTTCACATGTAGATCCCGCTACGACGCTTTGTTTAGAACTGCACCAACTGACAGCTCCACTGTTTAATGTAAACACGTATCCGGTTTGTGATTTAGAATCATCCGGATCAGTGTCAAAGCTTGCATCAACGTAACCGTTTACGATGAGCTCTTCGTCACCTCCATATATGAGAAACATATCCTTAGTCCTTTTCAGGTACTTCGGGATGTTCTTGACCGCCGTCCAGTGATCCACTCCTGGATTACTTTGGTACCTCCCTGCTAAACTTATAGCAAGGCACACATCAGGTCTGGTACACAACATTGCATACATGATAGAGCCTATGGCTGAAGCATAGGGAACATCTTTCATTTTCTCTCTATCTTCTGCAGTGGTCGGGCTTTGAGTCTTACTCAATTTAACACCTTGTAACACAGGCAAGAACCCTTTCTTTGCTTGATCCATTTTGAACTTTTTCAAAACTTTGTCAAGGTATGTGCTTTGTGAAAGTCCAATTAAGCGTCTTGATCTATCTCTATAGATCTTAATGCCTAATATGTAAGCAGCTTCACCGAGGTCTTTCATTGAAAAACTCTTATTCAAGTATCCCTTTATGCTATCCAGAAATTCTATATCATTTCCAATCAGTAATATGTCATCCACATATAATATCAGAAATGCTAGAGCTCCCACTCACTTTCTTGTAAATACAGGCTTCTCCAAAATTCTGTATAAAACCAAATGCTTTGATCACACTATCAAAGCGTTTATTCCAACTCCGAGAGGCTTGCACCAGTCCATAAATGGATCGCTGGAGCTTGCACACTTTGTTAGCTCCCTTTGGATCGACAAAACCTTCCGGTTGCATCATATACAACTCTTCTTCCAGAAATCCATTCAGGAATGCAGTTTTGACATCCATCTGCCAAATTTCATAATCATAAAATGCGACAATTGATAACATGATTCGGACAGACCTAAGCATCGCTACGGGTGAGAAGGTCTCATCGTAGTCAACCCCTTGAACTTGTCGAAAACCTTTTGCGACAAGTCGAGCTTTGTAGACAGTAATATTACCATCAGCGTCAGTCTTCTTCTTGAAGATCCATTTATTCTCAATTGCTTGCCATCAGCGGGCAAGTCAACCAAGGTCCATACTTTGTTCTCATACATGGATCCCATCTCAGATTTCATGGCTTCAAGCCATTTTGCGGAATCTGGGCTCACCATCGCTTCTTCATAGTTCGTAGGTTCATCATGATCTAGTAGCATGACTTCCAGAACAGGATTACCGTACCACTCTGGTGCGGATCTCACTCTGGTTGATCTAGGAGGTTCAGTAGTATCTTGATCTAAAGTTTCATGATCATCATCATTAGCTTCCTCACTAATTGGTGTAGGTGTCACTGAAACAGTTTTCTGTGATGTACTATTTTCCAATAAGGGAGCAGGTACAGTTACCTCATCAAGTTCTACTTTCCTCCCACTCACTTCTTTCGAGAGAAACTCCTTCTCTAGAAAGGATCCATTCTTAGCAACGACTGTCTTGCCTTCGGATCTGTGATAGAAGGTGTACCCAACAGTCTCCTTTGGGTATCCTATGAAGACACATTTCTCCGATTTGGGTTCGAGCTTATCAGGTTGAAGCTTTTTCACATAAGCATCGCGGCCCCAAACTTTAAGAAACGACAACTTTGGTTTCTTGCCAAACCATAGTTCATAAGGCGTCGTCTCAACGGATTTTGATGGTGCCGTATGGAACATGAATGCGGCCGTCTTTAGAGCATAACCCCAAAACGATAGCGGTAAATCTGTAAGAGACATCATAGATCGCACCATATCTAATAAAGTACGATTACGACGTTCGGACACACCATTACGTTGTGGTGTTCCGGGTGGCGTGAGTTGCAAAACTATTCCACAATTTTTCAAATGTACACCAAACTCGTAACTCAAATATTCTCCTCCACGATCAGATCGTAGAAACTTTATTTTCTTGTTACGATGATTTTCCACTTCACTCTGAAATTCTTTGAACTTTTCAAATGTTTCAGACTTATGCTTCATTAAGTAGATATACCCATATCTGCTTAAATCATCTGTGAAGGTGAGAAAATAACGATATCCGCCACGAGCCTCAATATTCATCGGACCACATACATCTCTATGTATGATTTCCAACAAATCTGTTGCTCTCTCCATAATACCAGAGAACGATGTTTTAGTCATCTTGCCCATGAGGCACGGTTCGCAAGTACCAAGTGATTCATAATCAAGTGGTTCCAAAAGCCCATCAGTATGGAGTTTCTTCATGCGCTTTACACCGATATGACCTAAACGGTAGTGCCACAAATAAGTTGCACTATCACTATCAACTCTGCATCTTTTGGCTTCAACATTATGAATATGTGTATCACTACTATCGAGATTCATCAAAATTAGACCACTCTTCAAAGGTGCATGACCATAAAAGATATTACTCATATAAATAGAACAACCATTATTCTCTGATTTAAATGAATAACTGTCTCGCATTAAACAAGATCCAGATATAATGTTCATGCTCAACGCTGGCACCAAATAACAATTATTTAGGTCTAATACTAATCTCGAAGGTAGATGTAGAGGTAGCATGCCGACCGCGATCACATCGACTTTGGAACCGTTTCCCACGCGCATCGTCACCTCGTCCTTTGCCAGTGTTCGCTTAATCCGTAGTCCCTGTTTTCAGTTGCAAATATTAGCAACAGAACCAGTATCAAATACCCAGGTGCTACTGCGAGCTCTAGTAAGGTACACATCAATAACATGTATATCACATATACCTTTGTTCACCTTGCCATCCTTCTTATCCGCCAAATACTTGGGGCAGTTCCGCTTCCAGTGACCAGTCTGCTTGCAGTAGAAGCACTCAGTTTCACGCTTAGGTCCAGACTTTGGTTTCTTATCTTGAGCAGCAACTTGTTTGTCGTTCTTCTTGAAGTTCCCCTTCTTCTTCCCTTTGCCCTTTTTCTTGAAACTAGTGGTCTTGTTGACCATCAACACTTGATGCTCCTTCTTGATTTCTACCTCCGCAGCTTTCAGCATTGCGAAGAGCTCGGGAATAGTCTTATTCATCCCTTGCATATTATAGTTCATCACGAAGCTCTTGTAGCTTGGTGGCAGTGATTGGAGAATTCTGTCAATGACGCAATCATCTGGAAGATTAACTCCCAATTGAATCAAGTGATTATTATACCCAGACATTTTGAGTATATGCTCACTAACAGAACTGTTCTCCTCCATCTTGCAGCTATAGAACTTATTGGAGACTTCATATCTCTCAATCCGGGCATTTGCTTGAAATATTAACTTCAACTCCTGAAACATCTCATATGCTCCATGACGTTCAAAACATCGTTGAAGTCCCGATTCTAAGTCGTAAAGCATGGCACACTGAACTATCGAGTAGTCATCAGCTTTGCTCTGCCAGACGTTCATAACATCTGATGTTGCTCCAGCAGCAGGCCTGGCACCCAGCGGTGCTTTCAGGACGTAATTCTTCTGTGCAGCAATGAGGATAATCCTCAAGTTACGGACCCAGTCCGTGTAATTGCTACCATCATCTTTCAACTTTGCTTTCTCAAGGAACGCATTAAAATTCAACGGAACAACAGCACGAGCCATCTATCTACAATCAACATAAACAAGCAAGATACTATCAGGGACTAAGTTCATGATAAATTTAAGTTCAATTAATCATATTACTTAAGAACTCCCACTTAGATAGACATCCCTCTAATCTTCTAAGTGATCACATGATCCAAATCAACTAAACCATAGCCGATCATCACGTGAAATGGATTAGTCTTCAATGGTGAACATCATTATGTTGATCATATCTACTATATGATTCACGCTCGACCTTTCGGTCTCCGTGTTCCGAGGCCATATCTGCATATGCTAGGCTCGTCAAGTATAACCCGAGTATTCTGCATGTGCAAAACTGGCTTGCACCCGTTGTAGATGGACGTAGAGCTTATGACACCCGATCATCACCTAGTGTCTGGGCACGACGAACTTTGGCAACGGTGCATACTCAGGGAGAACACTTCTTGATAATTTAATGAGAGATCATATTATAATGCTACCGTCAATCAAAGCAAGATAAGATGCATAAAAGATAAACATCACATGCAATCAATATAAGTGATATGATATGGCCATCATCATCTTGTGCCTGTGATCTCCATCTCTGAAGCACCGTCATGATCACCATCGTCACCGGCGCGACACCTTGATCTCCATCGTAGCATCACTGTCGTCTCGCCAATCTTATGCTTCCACGACTATCGCTACCGCTTGGTGATAAAGTAAAGCATTACATCGCGATTGCATTGCATACAATAAAGCGACAACCATATGGCTCCTGCCAGTTGCCGATAACTCGGTTACAAAACATGATCATCTCATACAATAAAATTTAGCATCATGTCTTGGCCATATCACATCACAACATGCCCTGCAAAAACAAGTTAGACGTCCTCTACTTTGTTGTTGCAAGTTTTACGTGGCTGCTACGGGCTTAAGTAAGAACCAATCTCACCTACGCATCAAAACCACAATGATAGTTTGTCAAGTTGATATCGTTTTAACCTTCGCAAGGACCGGGCGTAACCACACTTGGTCCAACAAAAGTTGGAGAGACAGTCGCCCGCAAGCCACCTATGTGCAAAGCACGTCGGGAGAACCGGTCTCGCGTAAGCGTACGCGTAATGTTGGTCCGGGTCGTCTCGTCCAACAATACCGCCGAACCAAAGTATGACATGCTGGTGTGTTCTACTCGCGCATATAACATCAAACCATAAAACCTAGGCTCGGATGCCACTGTTGGGGAACGCAGTAATTTCAAAAAAATTCCTACGCACACGCAAGATCATGGTGATGCATAGCAATGAGAGGGGAGAGTATGATCTACGTACCCTTGTAGATCGCAACGGAAGCGTTGACACAATGTAGAGGAAGTAGTCGTACGTCTTCTTCCTGATCCGACCGATCCAAGCACCGTTACTCCGGCACCTTCGAGTTCTTGGCACACGTACAGCTCGATGATGCTCCCCGGGCTCCGATCCAGCAAAGCTTCGGGGATGAGTTCCGTCAGCACAACGGCGTGGTGACAATGATCATGTTCTACCGACGCAGGGCTTTGCCTAAGCACTACAACGATATGACCGAGGTGGAATATGGTGGCAGGGGGCACCGCACACGGCTAAGGAACGATCACGAGGATCAACTTGCGTGTTCTAGGGTGCCCCCTGCCTCCGTATATAAAGGAGCCAAGGGGAGGGGTGCGGCCGGCCAGGAGGTGGGCGCAGGAGGAGTCCTACTCCTACCGGGAGTAGGACTCCTCCCCCTTTTCCTTGTCCTATTAGGAGAGAGGGGGGAGAGAAGGAAAGGGGGGGCGCCGCCCCTCCCTCCTTGTCCAATTCGGACTAGGGGGAGAGGGGGCGTGCGGCCTGCCCTGGCAGCCCCTTCCTCTTCTCCACACTAGGCCCATAAGGCCCATTAACCCCCCGGGGGGTTTCGGTAACCCCCCGGTGCTCCGGTTTTATCCGAAATTCATCCGGAACACTTCCGGTGTCCGAATATAGTCATCCAATATATCAATCTTTATGTCTCGACCATTTCGAGACTCCTTGTCATGTCCGTGATCACATCCGGGACTCCGAACTAACTTCGGTACATCAACATGCATAAAACTCATAACAACCGTCATCGTAACTTTAAGCGTGCGGACCCTACGGTTCGAGAACAATGTAGACATGACCGAGACACGTCTCCGGTCAATAACCAATAGCGGGACCTGGATGCCCATATTGGCTCCTACATATTCTACGAAGATCTTTATCGGTCAGACCGCATAACAACATACGTTGTTCCCTTTGTCATCGGTATGTTACTTGCCCGAGATTCGATCATCGGTATCCAATACCTAGTTCAATCTCGTTACCGGCAAGTCTCTTTACTCGTTCCGTAATACATCATCTCACAACTAACATATTAGTTGTAATGCTTGCAAGGCTTATGTGATGTGTATTACCGAGCGGGCCCAGAGATACCTCTCCGACAGTCGGAGTAACAAATCCTAATCTCGAAATACGCCAACCCAACATCTACCTTTGGAGACACCTGTAATGCTCCTTTATAATCACCTAGTTACGTTGTGACGTTTGGTAGCACCCAAAGTGTTCCTCCGGCAAATGGGAGTTGCATAATCTCATAGTCATAGGAACATGTATAAGTCATGAAGAAAGCAATAGCAACATACTAAACGATCAAGTGCTAAGCTAACGGAATGGGTCAAGTCAATCACATCATTCTCCTAATGATGTGATCCCGTTAATCAAATGACAACTCATGTCTATGGTTAGGAAACAGAACCATCTTTGATCAACGAGCTAGTCAAGTAGAGGCATACTAGTGACACTCTGTTTGTCTATGTATTCACACATGTATTATGTTTCCAGTTAATACAATTCTAGCATGAATAATAAACATTTATCATGATATAAGGAAATAAATAATAACTTTATTATTGCCTCTAGGGCATATTTCCTTCAGAAAGTTGCGAGTTCGATGGGTTAGGGATGCGTGGTGGACGAACGGGCTGCGTATCCGGATTCGTCTCATCGTTCTGAGTAACTTTCATGTTGAAAATAATTTAATCCGAGTTATGGATTAAAAGATATGATTTTCTAAAGATTTTATTAATTTCTGGAATTTAATTAATTATTTAAATTAATTCAAAATGGATTAATGACATCGGCATGATGTCATGCTGATGTCAGCAGTCAACAGAGTTGACTGGTCAACCTGACCAGTGGGACCCACCTGTCATACACTGTTTAGACTTAATTAGGGTTTAGGCTAAACAAACTACTGTTTAATTAAACTAACATATTAATTAGATTAATTATCTAGGATTAATTAACATAATTAATTAATTAAGTTTATTTTTATTTATTATTACTTTTATTATTCTTTTGTTAACAAACGTTCTGGGGGTGGGCCCCATTTGCCGTAGGCACAGGGGCCTTAATGGGTGCGGTGCTAAGGGTGGAAGCCCACGGGGAGTGGGCGTAGCCCTCCTGATTGGGACGAGGTCGCCGGGCGCCGCGGGCAACCCGTGGGGGGGAGCGGGCGGCAGGAGGCCGTGGATGGTGCGGCGACGAGCCGCTCGGGCTAGGGAGTACGGCGCCGTCGGGCGCAGGCGCCAGCGCGCCGGCGAGTGTGTCCGGCGGCGGGTCGGCGGACGAGCAGCAGCAGTGGAGCGGGGC